>NC_054082.1:42378301-42431714 GCF_017562075.2 Anopheles merus
GTGGTGTAACAACATGATGTTCCAGTACGAGACAGCAGCAAGATCAAAGAAATAACGCTCGTAAGTAGGAAGAGGACCCTTAACGAACTTGAACGATCCGACATTGGCCAATTCCGAACGGTTTATCTAATCCCGCAACCATACCCACACACACACACACACACACACTACCCTTGATTGCAGGTTGACTTCCAGATGTGCATGTGGGGCTCCCCGGTAATTGACCTTCACTATTTCATCTTTTCCTCGGTGCGCGCCAACCTGAAACTGCGCGAGCTAGACCACTTGATCTGTTACTATTACGAGCAGTTAACCGAGAACTTGACCCTGCTCCAGTACGGCGGTGCGCGTCCCTCACTCCAAGACCTACACTCGGATTTCACCGAGCGGCAGCTGTACGGACTCAGTACGGCCTTTTCCGTGTTTCCCATCTGCGTGATGGAGAAGACGGAGAATGCCTCGATCGATCTGATGCTCGACCAGGGCGACGCCGGAACCGCGTTCAAGCAGAAGATGTACAACGGACCGGCGTACGTCGAGCAGATGGCTCCGATCCTGGAGTACTTCTACAACTCCGGCGCATTCGACATCAACCAGCTGGGCAGCCAGCGTCCGGCCGAGATCGAGTGCGATCACGCACTCCACCTGCCGCTGTGGCTGGATCGACGATTTTTCGACGACGTAGTAGCGGCTAAGCTTGGACCGTGCCCGGCCGGCGAGCGACGACACATCCGTAACGTACGCGTGGCACTTGCGACCAGCAAGGGCGATAACTACGCATCGATGCTGTACCGCGCCAAGGTCGACGTACTTACCCAAGGCACTGGGGTGGTGGAGAGCTTCTCGACGATTGTAAAAGCACCGCCGAAGGGTGTGCTGGCGGAACATACGGCGTACCTAGCCTTCTCGACTCGCGAGATACAGATGTACCGGGAGTTGTTGCCTGCGTTCGAGCGACTGTACCACGATAAGGGCGAGACCGTACGCTTCAGCCCACGTTGCTTGAAGGTGTGCGAAGCCATTCCGGCGGACGTGATGGTGCTAGAGGATCTGGCACACAACGGCAACTACCGCATGGCGGACCGTCGTGCGGGGTTGGATCAGCACCATACCGAGCTGGTGCTAGAACAGCTGGCCAAACTGCACGCCAGCTCGGCGGTGTTTGTCGAGCAAGGTAACACCCTTTCGGGCGACTTCAGCGGGCCGAAGGTGATTGAAAGTCTCAAAACGATGGGCAAGGAACTGTTCCAACCCATGCTGGACAGTTTGGTCGAGTTTATGGCGGACTGGGACTTTTTGACGCCCGACCACTACACCGATCTGAAGGCAGCGGCAAAGGACGCGTTCGATCAGCTGGCCACCATTATCACCCCACGGGAGGATCGTTTCAATGTGCTAAATCACGGCGATCTGTGGGTGAACAATGTGATGTTTAGCTACGCATCCGGTGCCACAGACGCACCGACGGCCACCGGCGTTACGCTGCTCGACTTTCAAATGTGCTGCTGGGCCTCGCCGATGGTCGATTTGCACAGCTTCCTGTTCTCCTCCGTTCGGGCGGACCTGAAGCTTACCCATCTGAACTACTTCCTGCGCTACTATCAGGAAAAGTTGGCGGACAGTCTGGTGCTGCTCGGGTACCGGAAGCGCATCCCAACGCTGCAGCAGCTGCTGGTCGACTTTAACGATCTGCTAATGTGTGGTTTGGTGAGCGCCCTGTTGGCACTGCCGTTCGCGCTCGTTCCGAACGTGGAAGATGCTTCGCTGGACGCTGTTGTTGAAGGCTCGACCGAGGCTGGACAACGCTTCCAGAAGCAGATGTTTGACAATGAGGAGCTGAAAACGCAACTGAAGGTCTTGCTGCCTTACTTCCGCAACCGGGGAGTGCCACGTAAAGGCAGTTTGTAAATTAGAAATCTGTAGAGAGTAGAGGAAGCAATGTAAACACAAGGAGTAAATAAACCAATGTCTATTACATAGTAGTTTATATAAAAAAGTATGTCTTTTTGTTAGCGTGACTGTTTTTGGTTTTTGGTTTATGCGTTTTAAATAACTAATGGTCAAACCGCAATGTAGCGGACATACGCAACCGTTTTTTAACACAACCGATGCGTGCAAACACCGTCGTCAGCATGACTTTCAATTTCAACCGTGCTTCACCCCATTCATCCCAATCATCTCCGTTGATTTCCTATACAAATGACGTAATTAGGCTACACATTATATCTTCCGCCTGTACCTATTGGCAACGCGCCTCTATCATAGTCGCGCGCCATTGCAGACAATGCGCGCGCGCCCCCCGCATCGTAAATGTGCAACCTTGTGCTTATCAAACGTTCCCCTAAAAGGCATTTGTGCTCGCAAAATTCTTATCATTTGTCCACCTCCAAAAAAGGCCACAATTGTGATTGGAACGGAATTCGCGCCAGCAACCGTCTAAACAGAAGACCTCACAAAACAAACGGTAAAGATTGCGTGAGAAATCCGTACGCATGGCGGCCGGGTGGGCGTGTGTGTGTGTCTGTGCTGTTGCTCTAAACCCCCCCCCCCCCCCCCCCTATCCTCCCTTCGATCTCGGATGGGGGTCGCAATGTATATGTTTACGAGCAATAATAACAAAGTTTGATGAAATCGATGCCACACGACACTGGCTGCGTTTCCGTCATGCGCGAGACCCTCAAAAAACCGACCTGCTGCTCTCGTATTGGGGCGAGCGTTCGTTCAAATGTTCCACGCAGAGTCGGTGTACTTGAGGGTGGGGTAAAGATTACCACCAAAGGGGTATCCCCATATCGTGCAGAAACCCTTTATCGTGGTAGGCTCGAACGAAACCGCCATCCTGTACGATGGTCGTCGGTCGGTTCGGTCCACTCATTAGACTATCTGGGCGGGTTTAGAAAAGATAACTTTTACGCACACTTTCACACGGTACCATTTTCAAGTCTCGCGCCACCGGGCTTTGATCGTGAGTCAGTATTTAATGGTCTCTCAAAGCAAACGGACCAAACCTTTCCCAGTCGGTTGTGTAGTGTACAAGTGCAGGTATTAAAAACTATACAAATATAAGCTGTCAGTGTACAATGACATCATCTGCCAGTGCTGCGGTGAGTGTTCCGGAATGGATGACAAAAGAGTACTTTGTCGATGCGATAGTGGTGAAGCTGGGCAAACCGGCCACTGATTTTACGATCACCGACCTGGACGTTCGGCGCGCAACGGAGGCGGGTGATAATTATGCCTCCATTCTGTACCGCGTGCGCGTTTCGGTCCGTCTGCACAATACCGACGGCGCGCCGATGGACATTTCGCTGATTGTGAAGGCACTGCCAAAGCTTTCGCTGACAGATGAAATGGTGAAGCTGATGAACCTGTTCCCGAAAGAGATCGCCATGTACACGAACGTGCTGCCCCGCCTGGAGCAGCTGTACCATGAGGCGGGCCGAACCAGCGTGCACTTTGGTCCGCGCTGTCTCAAGCACAGCACCGAACCGACCGATGTGATAGTGCTGGAAGATTTGCGCGAACGCCAGTTTACGATGGCCAACCGGCGGCAGGGACTGGACATGGAGCATACGCGCCTGGTACTGCGCCGAATGGCGCAGTTTCATGCCGCGTCGGTCGTGCTGGAGGATCATCGCGGCCCGTACGGGGAGCTGTTCCGGGAGGGCATGTTCACCGAGAAGGGGCGCGCGATGAGCGAGCAGTTTCAGAAGGGACAGGCCGATTTCTTCCAGAAAATTATGCGCTGCTGGTCGGAAAAGGCGCAACATTGCGCCAGCGTGATGGTGCGTATTAGTTTGGCGAAGATTGGTTTGTTTTACTACTGTTTGCGCAGCTTGGTGACGTGTGCTTCCCTCCTTTACAGCAACATTGGGGCATGGATTTGTTTGACTCGCTGATTCGCGTAACCCGCGCCAATCGGAAGGGATTCAACGTGCTGAATCATGGCGATATGTGGTGCAATAACATTCTGTTCCAATACAATGAGGACAGCACGGTGAACGATATCTTGTTGGTAAGATTGCGATGCTCTTGCAAAAAAAAAAACGCTTGGAAGAAGAGCAAGGCGTTGACTTATTGTTTGCTTGTCATATTCCAGATCGACTATCAGCTTTGCTTCTGGGCTTCCCCTGCAATCGATCTGATCTATTTCATGTTCACCTCGGTCAATGGAGATTTCAAGCTGTCGCAGCTGAACTACATGGTGCAGTACTACCACGAGCATCTCGTCGACAGTCTGAAGTTTCTCGGGTACACTGGTACCGTGCCGCTGCTGAAGGAGCTCCACTCGGACATCATCTCACACCATCTGTTCGGATACATGATTTGCTTTTCCATACTACCCATCTGCTTGATGGAGAAAACGGACGACGCCTCGATGGATTTGATGCTGGATCAGGGCGCGGCGGGCGAATCCTTCAAGCTGAAAATGTACACCAATCCGGTGTATGTGCGGCAGATGGAGCAACTGATGGAGTATTTCTTCGACATGGGTGTGCACGATTTGCTGCAAATCGGAACACAGCGCCCAGCACGTATCGACTGTGATCCTTCGCTAGAGTTGCCCCTCTGGTTGGATCGCGAGTTCGTAGAACACATTGTTGACGCTAAGTTTGGCACTGCACCTGGTGATAAGCGAACTGTCCGCAGCGTATACACGAAGAACGCAGCGAAGAAGGGTGACAGTTACGCTGCAGCCCTATACTCGGTCAAGGTGGAGCTGCTATGGAAGGATGCTGGCGTGGAGGAAACACTCTCGCTTATCGTCAAAGCGCCACCAAAGGGAATTGCCGCATCCTACTCCCTAGATAAGGAGGTGTACGTGCGAGAGCTTTACCTGTACGAGCACCTAATTCCCGCCTTTGAAGCACTTTACCGTAGCAAGGGAGTATCGGTGAAGCTAGGACCACGGTACTACAAACCACGCGTCGGTTTACCGGTGGAGGTGATCGTGCTGGAAGATTTAACAATCTCCGGATACCGTATGGCTATCAGACAGGATTGCTTAGACCAGGCTCACTTGGAGGTTGCACTTAATCATCTGGCCCAGTTCCACGCTGCTTCAGCGGTCTATAGCGAATCGGGCAAAACGCTACCCGCGATACTCACCGCATCGTCCGCCGACCGGCAGATGGCAGCAAAAACCGATCACATGTTTGCCCCTTCGCTGGACAGTTTGTTTGGATATATGAGAGAGTGGGATTTTGCGGGCGAATTTGTAGACGATTTGGAAACCGTTGCAAAACAGATCTACCAGCTGCTTGTGGACACGTGGACCCTCAATCCGGATGGTTTCAATGTACTCAATCATGGCGACGCCTGGCTTAACAATATGCTGTTCGCATACAACGACTACGATGGGTCCGTCGATCGTATGGCACTGATCGACTTTCAATTTCCGTCCTGGGGCTCGCCCGTGTTCGATCTGATTCACTTCCTGTTCTCCTCCGCACGGGCTGATTTGAAGCTCTCCAAGCAAGCTTACTTTTTACGCTACTATCAGGAACGCTTGGTGCACAACCTGGTGCTGCTCGGGTACGGGAAACCACTGCCGACGCTTCGGCAGCTTCACCTTGATTTTAATGATCGTTTGACTTTTGCCATCAAGACTGTCGTGATCGATTTACCGTACGTGCTGGTAGACGACACAGACGATGCATCGCAGGAAGCGGCCATCGTACAGACGGAAGTGGGACAAAGGTTTCAGAAGCTTCTTTTCAATAATGAGCGCTACAAGGAGCAGCTGAAGGATCTTTTGCCATATTTCCGATCGCGAGGTTTGCTGACACCACTTGCCGCTAATAGCAAGCGAGATCAATGATTAAACGATTCAAATGAACACTAATGGAATTAATTTGTAAAAAAAGATACATAGAGAACTCCAGAAGGTCCGGAACCAACATAATTCGCTACGATAATTCGCTCTACTATTTCCATGAAACAAAAAAGATAATTTCAGTTTTATATATTCCTGTTTTCTTCCTCCTGAATTAAAAAAATCCGATTTCATAAGAATAAATATGTAAAATACCATTCAGTTGCACAGATTTTCTCACAAGAAGAAACATTTCCTCGCAAGAAAGATATAAAATGGACCCTGGATCACCCTGGGTTATTGCAGGGTGATGTCTTGGAACAAAATCGATATCGATCGAAAATGTATAGAATTTTACTATTAAGCTCCCCGAAGATATTGGATTAAGTTATTTGAGTATTGCTATACAATATATACCTATCGCAGCCTATGGGTGATACAGGGTTGGTTTTCGATTTTTTTTAGATGATTCCATTTTTTTGGTTTGTTGCAACGATACATTGGGTTTTACCCAGATTTTTTTTTAAATAATTTGTATTGCAGGTCGATTCCAATATAAAATTAATAATAAATAAATTGTTACAACGATCCATAAATCTATGACATATGGTGAATAAATCGTGGGAAACCCTGTAATGTAAAACAAACTGGGTAATGGAAAACAAGCTGTAGAACTATGGACATAAAAGCTGAGCTACAAACAAGTTAGAAACATTTAAAATGAATTTATGGAATATGTTTTTTAATACATCAAAGCCTTTATCAAGTATATTTTTTTTGACAAGGCTAAGAGAAAAAAATAAACCAAGAGAGATAAATGCAAAACCCCATTTTAAATTGAAATTTGAAAAGTATTCAAATTCCAATAAACATATTTCTTGAATTTCAGGCACCTTGTGCAACTTCAACCTTTTCCGAATTTTTATTGCAAGTACTTTACAAATTTTTAGTATACATTTATAAAACCATTGAAATTCTTTAAGATAAAAACAAATGCAGTTCTATAATATTTAAATATTGCGAGTTTGACACAAGTTTATTTCACTTCCATTAAGTTTAAAAAAAAATTGTAGCTCATTTCAACAACCGTAATTCATAAAGCTTGGGAAGCAGCCGATCAATCAGTGCGACGTATGCCGGATTGTTGTACACAAGTTTCCGTAGCGCAACGCCTTCCGGTTGCTCGGATGTTATCATTTCCATATCCGATGGCTCCGTCAAACCAGTCATCGTAATTGCTAATGCTTCCGATAGAGGCGGCAGCAACAGTACACTGCGACGCCTCATCTGATCAAGCAACTCCGTGTACGTTGGAATCGATTTACAGTACTGCAGCTGTTGTAATGTTTTTACCAAATGTTCATGGTAGTATTGCAACAGCTCCTCCAACGAATCACACATCAGTTCCGTAGCGGATGTGGCAAAGAAGTACAGCAAATCTGCTGCAGGCGACCCATACGATGCAGTTTGAAAATCCAGCTGAGGAGTAGAAATACACAAATAAAGACTACCTCTTACTCGTTCGATGTGGCTACTATTATACTTACAAACCGTAGATCATCCGTCCCGAACATAACATTGTTGGGCCACAGATCGCCATGGTTTAAGACTTTCAGCTCAGAATGATGCACCTGCTGTGCCTTACAGCATTCACGCAGCAATTGTCCATCAAATTTGATCTGTATGAAAATAATAAATAAAAACGTTATAAGCATTGCTCAAGGAGCGTGTAACCGATCTGCATTTACCAGTGGCTGCAAGTATTTGGCAGCGATGTTACGATCACGCAAACTTTGTACAAATGCACTATATAACGACTCGTAGTGTCCCCGCAGTGCGTCAATTGTGCGTTCCGAAATTACACCCTCAGCAAAGACATCCGAAAACGCTCCATTTTTCTCCACATAAAGCACTGATGCGGCATGAAATTTGGCCAATTTCTCAAGTATCCTTTTAACATCTGTTACAGAAAGACCGAAACTTTTCTCCCGCATCCGAAACTGACTGCGCGAAAGATCCTCCAGCACAATTACCGTGTCAGGGTTGGTAGTTGTTTTGAATACTTTTGGTCCAAATCGTACCGTTTCTTCTTCGTTCTGCACGAGATGCTCAAAGGCGGGCAATAGCTTCTCGTACACTTCACTCTCTTTGGGAAAAACGGACAGCAATTCGACCAGACCACTTCCGAATGCTGTGTCTGTTTTTTCCTTCACAATATATGACAGTGATGTCGGCTTCGCAGTTCCTTTGTCAAAATTTAGCTCGATCAACACCCGGTAGATATTGGACATATATCCTGCCGTTTTTTCATTCGCCTTACCAACTTCAAATGATGTGATTGTAAACGAATCAGTACACTCCAGGGAAAGATCGCGTGCTATTACGTCCTTAAAGAATTCGGCAGTTTTCCAACTTGCTTCACTCATTGCACACGGCGTTGCTCTTTCCGTCAGAAATTAAAATTAATACTGAGCAGAGTGTTCGCGTTGTTGCTGATACTGGACCGGGCGTGCATGTTATAGTGAGAGATAATGCATTACATAATATAATGCAACCTTGACGAATACAATCGAGCATTGTTCTACACTAATCGGAACTAGTAGGTGTAATTTCCCTTTCTTTTTCTTTTTAACCTAACGTCACGTAAAATGATAACATTATACAAAATTTGTGTGTACTAAATAAAGTATTTTTATAGGTTTTGTCTTTTAGAGCGTGTAGTTTCGTATTTTACTTTGAACAACGGGCTTTTTACATGGATATTTTGAAAACAGTTTTAATTTTTTTATCGTATCATTTGCCCTGTCCTAGTTTTTTTGTAATTATCATTAGCATACATGATGATCATCTTTAAAATAAAATAAAATAGTATCAACCCAGGCACAGAAAGGCGCTGCCAGATTCTAGACACTTAGGTAATGCCTCAGCTGTGCTTATCGGTTAGCAAAATTTAGGAATGAAGCTTTTATCAACGAACCTACCTCACACATTACTGCAATACATAGTCATAATGTGCTATCAGTATGTAAAAAATAAAACAATAATTGATAACACCAGTACATCTGAGTCGTACTGTGTTGGTACGGAGTCGGTCATTGGACGGCAAAGTGCTGCGGAACTGAATCGCGCCGGAAGTGTTTTGCTGTGTATAAGAATTTTTCTGCGCTCATCAGGACTTTGCAGTGCTCTTGAAATGGCCTACTTCAAGTGGATGAATAACGACCTGCTGACGGGGCTACTGTCTGAGCAGCATGGAACCAGTTTCAAGCGGCTGATTGCCTACGATGTTAGCTTTGCCACCAAAAAGGGAGATAATTATGCGAGTGAAATGTATCGTGTGTCGGTACAGTACGACATCGGGAACATAGTGAAGAAAAGGATAATTCTTAAGGTGATTTGTAAACCATCGAAATAAAGAACAATAAAAAAAACTTTTTTACATGCCCTGCAGGTGATGCCATCGGGAGAACTACAGCAAAAAGTCATGGAGGAGAACAGTATCTACTCTAGGGAGATAGAAATTTACAGTCAAATAATGCCCAGGATATACAAGCTCTTAAGGTCGATTGGTGATGTTTCGATCATTTCGCCGCTCTGTTTGGCCACCGCCAACATACCCAAGCAGATGCTTGTGTTTGAAGATGTTAGCGAACAGAGCTTTAAGATGGTTGATCGTCGCCTTGGATTAGATTTAGACCATGCTCGCTTAGTGATTGTAAAGCTTGCCAAACTGCACGCCTGCTCGCGGATTGTGTACGAAGCTGAACCGACTCTGTTTGACCTCATGATGCAAGGATGCATTTCGGAGGATCCCAAGAAGCAAACGTTCTTACCCTACTATCGACGGTGCGTTGGTCAGGTGATGCGTTTAGTACAGCAATGGAACAAGGATGGAAGATGGAACTCGATTCTGGGAAAACTGGACAAGCTTCGGGACAAAATTATTCCCTACGGATGTGATGTTTACCACCGACGGGACGATTGCTTTAACGTACTTAATCATAACGACATCTGGGTTAACAATATGATGTTTCAATTCGAGCAGGGAACAGGAGTGAAAGATGTTCTGCTGCTGGATTACCAACTATCCTTTTACGGTTCCCCAGGGATAGATCTTAATTTCTTGCTGTACGGTTCACTGCAACCGGAAATTCGCAAATTACATCTCATGGAGTTAGTACAGGTAAGGTTTGATGGAACCAAAATGAAATTCAGAATAATTCAAACCACTTTTAGCTCTATCACACTACGCTCCGTGGAACGTTGGAGCAACTGCACTACGGAGGAACCATACCCAGCCTGCCAGACATCCACGTGGAAATCATTCGCAAGGGATTCCACCGTAAGCTCATACAAACTGCATGACATTAACCTTCCCACTTTAGAGGGTAAGATAAGAAAGTTTATGACACAATTTTACTGCCTTCGTCCACGACAGGTGTCAACGCCGTCTTTCAGCAGATGCCCGTTGCCATGATGGAACGTTCGGAAGATGCGGACATGGATTTGATCTTGGGAGAGGGCGAACGAAGCGAAACATGCCGTCGAGAGCTGTTTGACAATCCACGATACGTCAGCATTTTGCCAGCCCTGTTGCAGGAGTTTGATCTAGCCGGTTACTTAGATTAATCGTAACATTTCGTAATGTCTATGCATAACGTCTAGCCGTAACGTCAAACAAAATCAAACAAACTGGTCAGGTATGAGGCCTCACTCGGCGATAGTTTTAAGCTTTCATGTTAAGCAAGATATTAAATATTTAGAAATAAACTTCGGACGACTTGGTGCAAATGCCCTATGATTTATGGATAGCATTAACTGCTTTGTTCATTCTTTATCAACGATAGCTCTTTAAACTCATACAGAGAAATAAACTCGTATTTATAGCGCACTACGTCACTAGAGCTTTCGTCACTAGAGCGATTATGTAGTACGAGTACTGGGCCGGTAATTGCATCAACCAATCCCAGCTCGGGGATGCAAATTGTACTTCAGATTGATTCAGCTAGCAGTGCATCTTGGCCACTAGTAGCGATACACACAGGTTTCAATTGCTCAACCAATCTAAGAAGCACACCTCGCAGATGATGTCTTTCTGGATGTATCAAATACAGCACCAACAATTTATGACACCAGAACTAGATCTACGTTGACGTCACTTCCAATGGTAGTGGCCGTTTGGTATAAAGACTAACCGAGCGGCAGGTGCTCACTCACATAGCCACCGTTTCTTGTGACTAACAGCACCAGTGACAAACAGTCGGAAGTAAATAATAATGCCAGAAAATACCTTACCAGCTTGCCTGAACGCATCCGCCGATGCACCGGACTGGCTAAACGAAGTTTACGTGGAGCAAATGCTGCGCTGCGCGTTTAAGGACGCATCAATCAAAGTGCGCAAGCTGGATGTATACTATGCCGTGCCGAAAGGGAACAACTATGCTAGCATCATATTTCGCATCGGTGTTACGTACCACTCCCAGCTACAGGTAAAGATCTCGCCGGCTGATAACAGACGTGGCGCAATATTTTGCCTTCTTCACTTTTCGATTTTTTGCACATTATTTCCTTCACAGTACGAAATAGCACGCACCTTCATTGTCAAAGGTATGATTACGGAGGGAATTGCGGGCGAGAAACTGCGCCAGTACGACGTGCAGCGTAAGGAGATGGACGTGTACCAATTTGTGATTCCCGAGCTGAAGCTCCTGATGAAATCGATCGGCGAGCCGGGCGAGCTTTATCCTACCGCGCTGATAGTGGATCGCAAGCGTGAGGTGATCGTGTTTAAGGATCTGACCCCGGAAGGCTACCGGATGGTGGACCGGACGCAGGGCATGGACATAGTGCACATGAAAATGGCTATCAAGCTGATGGCCAAAATGCATGCCAGCTCGCTGAAGATGCGCGAGCAGCAGCCCAACATATTTGTGCCGTACAACACGTGCATCGTGACGCGCGAAACAGACGCTTTCTATCCGATGTTTGTGCACATCTTTAACGCACTGACGGATGAGGTTGGCAAATGGGGATCGGAATGGAAGTACTATCATGAGAAGCTGCAGCAGCTGGCACCGAACTTTGTCGAGTACTCACAGCGCGTGGTTGACAACGATCCGGCCAGCGATGATTTGTGCGTGTTTGTGCAGGGTGACATGTGGGTGAACAATTTCCTGTACAAGTATGATGGACAGGGCAATCCGATCGATGCGGTTCTGCTGGATTTTCAGTACTGCACGTACGGCACACCGATGATCGATTTCTGCTACCTTTACTACACCTCGGCTAGGGATGACATCAGGCAGAACTGTTTCGATGAGCTGCTCCAGTACTACTACTATCAGCTGGTGGACTACGCACGACGGTTGCACTATCGGGCGCGGTTGCCAACACTCTATCAGTTTCTGCAGCAAACACAACGGAAAATGTTCTACGGTATGACCAGTAGAGAAATACTTAAAATCATTTTATAATGATTTTCTTCATTTTTCCCCTCACTATAGCTGTGTACTCCACCTTCATTGCATTACCGGTACAGATGAATGACAATACGGCTGATGCCGATTTCGAAGCATTGATGTGCAACGACGAGCGGGCACGGAACTTTAAGCGCATGGTTGTGGCGAACGAGAAATACCAAACTATCCTGCGCGGTTTGCTGCCACAGTTCGATCGCAAGGGTCTTTTGGACAAATTGGACTAGGCTCCATTTGGAAAGTCTCAAATATTTTTCTACCTATCTTTATTATCAATAAACAAAATCCAGTAAGGTCTGAAGCCTTTCAAACGCTGGGCCTGTAACAGTGGTTTAGTATTTGATCCGGCTTAAACTGGAAGACGACATGCATGACAAAGCATAACTCCAACACACATTAAAATACACTGATGCAAAAGGGAAAGAAGGAATTACTGATAATAACAACACCAAGCTGATAACGCACACTGCTTCCAACGGTTTGTCAAAACTGTCCAATGTTTCGTCCAAGCCTGCAGCTCTATGCAAACCAAATACGTGACATAATTTATTTTATTGTGTATTACGGCACGATGCATCAGCCGGAAATCAATGGTCTAAACACAAAGAAACGTCTACGTCTAGAAATACTGGCCAATACCCTTGGATTCCAAGTGGAACACATCTTGTGGGTGTTTAATCATAGACAGAACCGTGTCAACCCTTATTGGGCCCGGTCGCCATGAGACGCGGTAGCAGAATGGAAAGAATTTCAATAAACTTTGGGTTGCTGAATATCTCTTCCCGGGCGCGAATCGCCTCCTCGTGATCGCCGAGCATGTTCTCCGGCGTGGCCAGCTCGCTGTTTTCCAGTATCAGTGGTGGCACAATGCACGTCGTTACGATCAGCGCTAGAAAATTAAACCGAGCCCGAGATTAGCTTTGTTGTGCGCCGCATTTTGTATGCAAATCAACTGCTTACCATGGTCGCGTTTGGTTGCCATTTCCGACTGGACGCGTGCCAGATCCGGCAGCGGACCGTCGTATTTAAATTGGTGCAGTGCATCTCGCAGCTCGTCGGTGTACAGCTGCACCAGCTCCTCAAACCCGGCCCGCTGGATCTCACTATTGGCGGATGAGTACAGCAGGTGGTTTAGATCGAATGCGGGCGAGCCGGCGAAGCTCTCCTGGTAATCCACCTAGAGCAGAGTGTAAGGCAAAAGCAGTTTTTGAATTTGCACATCTAGATTAACTGAATCAGTGCATGCCGCTAGTGTACCATGATCACATCGCTAACCGTCCCTTCCGTGTCGTACTTCCATAGCAGATTGTTCAACCACATATCGCCATGGTTCAGCACGGTGAAGCACGTTTCGTCGCGTTCGTAGCTTTTCGCCTCCCTTTCAATGGCGTGCTCCAGAAATGAACGAAGGTCATCAGTGTACCGTCGCAGCTCGGGCACCTTCTCCGTCTGATCGATGCAATGCTGAATCGCGTTGGCGTAGAACAGATGGACGGGATTACCCTCGCTGGCGAAGCTGCTACTAGCAAGCACGCTGAATAGGTCACGATTCTGTAATTAGGTACTATGATCAATTAACATCTGTTGCTTTCCCACCATAGGATCGCGTAGACTTGACGGGTGATCGCATAACCTGTTACGCTACCTTGCGCCAAAGCACAGCTGTAGCTGCGTGAAATTTGGCCAACTTCTTCACCGCCAGCCGCAGGTGGGGCTCATCTAGCCGTGCCCGTCGGTCCGGTTGCCGGTAGCCCTTGACAGCCAAATCCTCCAGAACTAGTGCGTGCTCATCTTCGTAGATAAAGCGCGGAGCAAACTGTGTACAATCACCGTAGCTGGTCAGGAGCTCGCGTACCGCTTTCAGCACCGGTCCGTATACGGTTTTCTCTATACCGAACACGTTGAGCTGATCCGCGCCTTCAGCAAGCTCCGGGTTTGCTAACTTCGTTTTCACAATTAACGACACCTTCTCCGTGCGGCCCTGCGGTTCCGCACTTGCTAGCGTGTAGTCTACGGTAGCACGCACAATGGCACTCATGAAATTCTGCCCGTCCGGGCATCCGGCAGCCAGTTCGTACCGCTGCACCGTAACGTCTGCATGAAGGTATGTTTCCAGTACGCGCGTAAAATATTCCCGATCAATCCATTCCAGTCCCGGCGCCGGATCCGTCATGATTGCGGTAAACCCTCCGGCGATAATCTCACTCGTACAGGTGCGGCAACGCGATAACCGGTCGAACGGCCCGAAATTGTGACTGGCCCACACAATCAATCGCGATGTTGCTTTACAACTGGTCCCGCAAAATAAACGCATCCAATCTAAGCCCGGCGTGTCGGCTGCTGCTCCTCACACATACACCCATGTCGTACGTACGAGCGCACTTACACCAGCGACCATCGGTCCAAAGGGGGTGAGATAAAAGGTTGTGTCGAACCTCGACATTGAATCATATGTTGTGCAGCAACGCTTTGTTCAGTTTGATGCGCTGGCCAAACGGTATCAACTGTTTGGTATCGAATAGAATACACCCTACACTGTGCCACGAAGGGCATGTCGTGACACATACACGTAAATCAATGGAAGTATGTTATGCAGGCGTATTAAGGGGATTTTTTCCTGCAGGGGTTGATTTCGGTTTACAGGCAGCTGCAAAACAATGCTATAACTCATCACTATATGAATGGACAATCATATCCAGCTCCATCAATGATTATATATATTTTTAGTGTAGAATTTAGCTGTTGTGCTACCATGTTTTGTCTAATGTTTCTACCTCTTTAACTATTTAGCTATCCCACAAGATCACGACATTCAAAGGTTACGTAGATCAATTGATCTTTCACTGCTATTGTTAGATCGTCCATTTGTAATATCGGCAAGTCAGAGAAGCTCCGTCTTTAATTTTATTAGCAATCTATGGCAAAGCTGATCGACAAGTAATTCTAACATAATGGTTAAAAATTTCGTTTGAAGCCAAAAGAAATAAAACATTTTTTTTGTATTGATCTTGAAATGACGACCCAAAATGTACTTCTCTCTTTATCAATCATTTTATTGCAGATACCCATTATCATCTTTGCCACCATACACTATCTCAGCCAAAACTGCCACGCGTTCTGTACCAGCACCGCACGACAGTCGCGTACAAATGACTTTGCGAATCTATGCTGGCTGATATCGTGGGTTGTTCTGGCACGCTTCGAACGATTACTTGCACAGTCGATTCTTGCTCTGCTAGCAACTGCTTTATCAAACGATTTTAATCACATGGTCTGACGTAAAAGATACAGTCCATTCGCACACAGAAATACTAAACGCTTGATAGTGTGCCTTGATGTAGGAAGCGCGTTAGCTCGGTATGCATTAGCTTCTTGAACTCTGGATTGTTGAGGACGGGATTATCTAGCTCTCCCTTAAGCAAAGCCTCAATATCGATCGCTGTTTGATCCATGTAGCGGAACGAACTAAAGATTGCGTAGTGGATTAGCTCTGAAATTAATGACAATGTTTTACTATCCTGTGAACTGTGTCAAACAACTAGAAACAACCTCATCTTAATTAAAATGGTACGGTAACTTACCTAGCGAAGCATACCGTAGAAGCTCTATCTGCAAATCCAGCAAGGACGGTATTTTCCCAAGATATCCTAGCCGCTTCAGTAAATCACTGTACTGTTGATAATACATATATATCAACTCAGACCGATGTTTGTCCTTCACCTCTTGAGTCGGTATCATATCCAGTAGATAGTACAAATCAACCGCCGGTGTGGTCCAGCAACAGATCTGATAATCAAGCAGTATCGTATCGGTGTGTCGTCCTTCAGCATCGATTTTGTGCAGCATATTTTTACTATGAAAATCTCCATGTATCAACACGTTTTGATACGTCTTCGAATGGTTGTAAAATGATACGTAAAGATCACGTATATTATCCTGGAACTTTTGCAATGGCTTTGCAAAGTGTGCAAACTCCGGATACCTCTTTGTGAGGTGCATCAGATCCCCAAAGCCCTTGGTGATCATACCTTCAAACCCTATAAACTTGTCCCCCATTGAATAAGTGTGTCTTTCAGCAAATGTTGAGTCCTACATGTGATGAGAGGATAGATAAATAATGATCAGCACACTAGAACAATATTGCTACTTACAGCGCTTTCCAACATCACGGACGCAGCGTGAAACATAGCAATATCCTTTACTATTGGCTTCATATCGTCCAACGTGCTGATGAAATCGCCCATCACCCATCCCTGGTCACTAATATCTTCCAAAATCAGGATCGTGCGGGGCTTCAACGCACCGTAAATGTATCTATAATTATATTATATGCTTATGTCATATGTTCACTACACTCTTAACAAACTTTAACACATACCGAGGATATTTGTACTCTTCTCCTATCTCTTTTAACATTCTTGTCATCTCCGGAAGAACCTTGCTGTACATTTCAATTTCAATCGCAAACAATCCATCGTCATCCAAAAGCTCTTTCTTCAATCCGTCAGCTTCTGGCTTCGTTTTCATGATGATGTTGACCGACATCTCTTCATTTGAACGCTGGGATCGATAGGTGACGGTCGTGCGAAACATGACACTAGCGTAATGGTCCCCTTTATTGGTGCCCGGACGTAAAACACATGACTTTATTAACTCGATCGTTGGATCGTTATTTGATTCGCGCATCACATCACGGAAGAACTCGTCGTTCAACCAACCCGGAGCCTCAAGCTCGTCTTGATTGTACATTATACTGGTAATACACTTTAAATATTCGCAAGTTTACAAAAGTTAACGTGATGTTGATATACGTTTGCTTTAACAGCGTCAACCAAACTGTCTTGCTGTAACAAACTTCCCATCTTTAAATAGGAAAGCAACCATCACACGCTTTTATCTACACTGCTGTTCTAGTGTTGGTGAGCGTATTCCACAAATCAGCAGATAAGTTTGCAAAACCACTCGAACTCTCCCCACTGCTAAACATCGTTCAAGCGTCAGCGTAAAGCAGAAACAATTATGAACAAACGGCGATTGGAATATCATCATCGCTACCGAGATCATTATCTATCCATAGATACTACAAACATCATACCTTAATGTTATGTTGGATAAATTGTCTTCTATAAATTACGTATTCATCTGTAGAAATGAATCATTAGAATGTTAGAGAAATATTATGCAAAAGAGTATTATTATTGTCATAAACTATTTTTATCATTATTTTCACTATTGTTACATTTATTAAATGTGTTGCTCGACTCCGTCGTGTTCCAACCAGCTGCGAAGATCCCTGCGATTCGAGCAGCATTATGCCCGCTGCATTCGCGAACCAAGAAGAGTGACCTCGCCCTATCATCATGTAGTGTCCTAGTCAAGATTACCTAGTGTAGGATCTCGATATGATTACAATTTTGGATTAGATGTACTGGTAGGAAGAATATTTGTATGAATCTAATGCACTCAATTTCTCATTTGGTTACTGACTATTTTAGTTTTCACCTTCAAGCGCTGGTCACAGAAGACATATTCTATTGACCAACATTTTCTTCGAAAACATAAGATAAATATTTTCCCATATCCAATTCCTATCCTGTCCTCAAAATATAGTTTGCTGTGCAGAATCTAATTAGGTGCGCAAATTTGCCCATCGAGCGTATTCTACCGCACAACAATCATGTATGCGGCCAGCACTTCAACAGTTCTTAGAAGTAGTGGCACTACTAAGCTCACCCTCGGCTGTTAATCACGACGCGTGAGTGACCAAATGATTAGCTAGAATATACACTTTAATTAATGTTAGAGGCAGCATTTAAAAAGAAGCAAATGTACAAAATATCTAATAGCAGTCGACCATACCCAGGAAACATTGACTAAGTCTTTCACAGAATACTTAAATATAAACAAAGTATTGTTGATTATGAGTGTGCTAAGCAACAAAATTTTAAAGGCCGGGCTACATTGATCGTACTCCGTAGTGTAATTTTGATTTTCACTAGCGCATCTGGCGGCGGCTGGTGGAAGCTTTTTTTGATCCTCGAGAGAATGGTCGTGCCGGATCTCAAAATTAAGTAGTTTTGTCATAGTTGTTTGATGCGAAAATGGCTGAAATACTTGCACAATATGTTTATCTATCAATTACAAACATTTTCCAGTCCAATTAAAGTAAAAAACATGGAAAAATAATATATTTTCTGGAGCTGCTCCAAATTGTTTGGCAAAATGCTTCGGTCAGCCGCCGCCTGATGCGCTAGTGAAAATCGAAATTACACTTGCGAGTACGATCAATGTAGCCTGACCTTAATATGTCTTTTGGTGATGCTAAACAGTCTTAAAATTTGTAAAACTTTTAAAACGTTTTGAAGAACCATATTTTATTCTCCGTTAAAATTATTTTTTATTATTTTTTATTTGAGGCTTGGGCATTACGAAGAACTGATTTTTTTAAACGCATATTAAATCTGGAATGAGGAGATCTTCAAGATCAAGATCTTCATGGTTCATGAATGATGAAGAGATCTTCAAGATTCTTTTTTTGAAAATTTTGCCATATCGTACGCGAAACTGAGCAAGATACTCATGAAAAAAAGCATCGGTTGTATCTAGGCAACTGCAACTATAGTTCCTGTTCGATCGAGTTTGGGAAAGTGGCTGATTATGTTGTATGTCAACACTAAAATTTTCTGGGTATGGATTTCTGCTCATACGCCAGCTATTTCAAAAGTCAAATATTTCTAATATCAAGACAACATTTTGCAATCAACTTCACCCATTATTATAACTTTATCATTTCGTTTCCCAGAATACATGTGAGTTCTGTGCGACTAATCACATTTTTTTTTCTTCATTTTTTTCTCTTTTCCACCCACGGGGATGTAGTTATTATTATTACTATTTGTATTATTGTTATTATATGTCCGTATCGGCGATCCAATAATACAGTCATCAACTTGAAAGACTCAATAACATGCCCGTCATGGGTTCAAACCTAGAATGGACCTTCCGTGGATCTGCATCGGTCGGCATGTCCGCGTAGGACGTTACGCCAAATAGAAGATAGAAGAATTATAACAATAACAGAAAAAATAATAATAATGATCATAATAATTATTATTATGATGAAATAAAATAATAATAACAATAGTAATAATAGTAATAATAATAATAATAATAATAATAATAATAATAATAAAATAATAATAATATTAATAATAATAATAATAATAATAATAATAATAATAATAATAATAATAATAATAATAATCATCATCATCAAAATTATAATAATCATCATCATAATAACCACAATAATTCTTCTTCTATTTGGCGTAACGTCCTACGCGGACATGCCGGCCTATACAGGCTTTAGAAACTTAATTCATTACCACGTAGCCGGATAGTCAATCCTTGCTACGGGGGGACGGTCCATTCTGGGCTTGAACCCATGACGGGTATGTTATTGAATCATTCGATTTCACGACTGTACCACGGGACAGCCCCAGCCACAATAATAATAATAATAATAATAAAAACAATAACAATAACAATAATAATAATAATAACAATAATAATAATACTAATAATAAAAATAATGATAATATGCTTTGACTCAATTTCCGTGGTATTCCAGTATCCGGGCGAGCTCTAGTCCGATGAGCCCGGATAAACGGCGCTCCACTCTAATGATAATAATAATAAATACAATAATTATAAGAATGATAATAAAAAAAAAAAATATCGGGGCCTCATTTATTTTCAATAAAGTGTTTAAAGCAAATTCATGTTAAGATATTTTTCAAACTTAACGAACGACCTTCGTGTTTTGTTAAACAAAATCCAGTTGACAAGGCTTCCGTGCCTATGCCTGAACACATTCATAAAGCAACAGTCCAACAAGCCATTAAATCTGTTGCGAATTAGCTGAATTGTAATGTTCCTTGATGTAGGAAGCGCGTTAGCTCGGTGTACATTAGCTTCTTGAACTCTGGATTATTGAGGACGGGATTATCGAAATTTCCTTTCACCCATGCCTCTACATCAATATCATTTTGATCCATGTAGTGAATCGGACTAAAAATGGCGTAGTGAAACAACTCTGAAATTAATGACATTTTTTTAAATTAAAGATAGAGATGGACAAAACGTAAGGAAGACAAACGTTTCTTCATGAAAACGCTATAGAAGCATACCTAGTCCAGAATGTCGGAGCAGCTCTATCTGCAAATCCAGCAAGGACGGTATTTTCCCAAGATATCCTAGCCGCTTCAGTAAATCACTGTACTGTTGATAATACATATATATCGACTCAGATCGATGTTTGTCCTTCACCTCTTGAGTCGGTATCATATCCAGTAGATAGTACAAATCAACCGCCGGTGTGGTCCAGCAACAGATCTGATAATCAAGCAGTATCGTATCGGTGTGTCGTCCTTCAGCATCGACTTGATGGAGCATATTTTTACCATGAAAATCTCCATGTATCAACACGTTTTGGATTGTTTTTGACTGGATGTATGATGATACGTAGAGCTCCCGTAAATTATCCTGGAACTTTTGCAATGGCTTTGCAAAGTGTGCAAACTCCGGATACCTCTTTGTGAGATGCATGAGATCCCCAAAGCCCTTCGTGATCATGCCCTCGAAGCCTATAAACTTATCACTCATCGAATATGCGTGTCTTTCAGCAAATGTTGAGTCCTACACGTGATGAGAGGATAGATAAATAAAGGTCGGCACACTACAACATTATTATTACTTACAGCGCTTTCCAACATCACGGACGCAGCGTGAAACATAGCAATATCCTTTACTATTGGCTTCATATCGTCCAAATTGTTGATTAAATCACCCATCACCCATCCCTGGTCACTAATATCTTCCAAAATCAGGATGGTGTGGGGCTTCAAAGCACCGTAGATGTATCTAAAATGATATCATATACTTATGTCATATGTTCACTATACTCTGCATGAACCAGTGGTGAACGTTTAACCTTTTTGCAGTTTTTCGCCCCATGTAGGGTGCATGTAAAATTTCATTCCCCACTCACAAGTCCATGATCGGGGGGAGAGATGGAGGCAACCCATGGTATTTAGCGAATTTGGGATTTGAAAAATCCTCCCCAAAAAAAAAGAAGATTCCCCCTTGGATGGGAATTCCCCACCGGTTGAAAACCGCTGAGATTAACGATAACACATACCGAGGATATTTGTACTCTTCTCCTATCTTTTTTAACATTCTTGTCATCTTCGGAAGAACCTTGCTGTACATTTCAATTTCGATCGCAAACAATCTATCGTCATCCAAAAGCTCCTTCTTCAACCCGTCTGCTTCTGACTTGGTTTTCATGATGATGTTGACCGACTCATCTTCACTTGAACGCTGGGATCGATAGGTGACGGTCGTGCGAAACATGACACTAGCGTAATGGTCCCCTTTATTGGTACCGGGACGTAAAACACATGGCTTTATTAACTCGATCGTTGGATCGTTATTTGATTCGCACATCACATCACGCAAGAACTCGTCGTTCAACCAACCCGGAGCCTCAAGCTCATCTTGATTGTACATCATACTGGTAACACACTTTAAATATTCGCAAGTTTACAAAAGTTAACGTGATGTTGATATATGTTTACTTTAACAGCGTCAACCAAACTGTCTTGCTGTAACAAACTTCACATCTTTAAATAGAAAAGCAACCATCACACGATTTTATCTACACTGCTGCGCTCGTGTTGGTGAGTGAATGCAACAAATCACTCGAACCTTACTCTACTGCTATACATCGTTCGTGAGTCAGCGTAAAGCATAAACAATTTTCAAAATACCATTCACCATTGTTTCAAGTCGTGTTGAATCAATTATCTTCACGGTTGAGTGCTGTAGAAATATAATTGTTGAAAATTTGTGAGTGCCCAACAACCTATCTGGTGCACGAGGTACAAGAGCGAGAGGGAAGAATCAGAGAAACGATAAGCTAGGAAATAAAAGGGCAGGATGCGCCTGCGTTGGCCGTTTAGTCGAAAAACGTTAGTTTCAATCGCTACCACTAATTAACTAATTTGTTGTATAAATCTTTTCCCTCATAAAAAGCTTTTATCCAAAAAAATTCAACGTGTTGTTTAACAATAGTACCATGTTTCATGTGTCATATTTCGTTGTATTTCAATGTTTGCCAGTATGGCTTTGTATAACATATTCTTATGTACTAGTCTACGAACCTAGATCTAATTTTATTATCTTAACAAAAGTAATGAGCCATTAGAACTTATAGAACATTGTAAAATTTAAAGAGCGGATAAGTACAAAACAGTGAAAGAAGTGGTGGGAAGAATCATTAAAGACACTCATTGAACGTAGTAGCGCGTCCCTACGACCAATAGCAGAAAGATGAGTAGGAATATTTAAAGGGCGACGCATATGAAGGAGCTGGAGGGAACATAAAGAGGGATAGAGGAGAGCAAAGCCGAAACATCAGTGATACCCAGCATAAGTGAGGCAATGAAGGAGGCCCGAGTCATGGAACGACAGTCTTCAAGTGTCTCAAGACCCTACATGCCTACAGAAGCTTAATGCAATAAGACATTTTATTATGATTTCTGGACTTGATTTCTACCATTGATTTTTTGTACAGCAGATAATTTTCCCTGCTCTATTTTGAGTTCAATACTAATCTTCAGATTATAAAAGTGTATATTTTGTCATATTCTATTCTATCGCACAATATACGAACACAAGATTACGAATATACATTAATAGCCCTAAGTATATAGCCCAAAGGGTAAGATTCATTTGAACGGCCCTATTGTGACAATGGTGGTCTTTACTGTAAATTATGAAAGTAATTAGCAGCACTCTTCGCACACTAGTACTTCAAATCAAATCACATATGAAGTAGCTTTTTTATTCACGACCCAACACTAATTGTTGCATCTGAAGAGGTTTACCTTGATTATCATCCATTCACGATAATGTTCCTTGATGTAGGAAGCGCGTTAGCTCGTTATGAATAAGCTTCTTGAACTCTGGATTGTTGAAAGCAGGATTTTCAAGCTCTCCCTTCAAGTATGCCTCTATATCGATCGCTGTTTGATCCATGTACCGAAACGAACTGAACATTGCGTAGTGGAATATCTCTGAAAAAAATTACAAAACCCCACGCAGACAACATTCATACAAACAAAACGTTTCTTTCAGAAAAAAATACTAACGATGAATAAAAAACGGTGCAGCAACATACCTAGTCCAGCATATCGTAGAAGCTCTATCTGCAAATCCAGCAAGGACGGTATTTTACCCATATATCCTAGCCGCTTCAGTAAATCACTGTAGTTTTGATAATACATATATATCAACTCAGACCGATGTTTGTCCTTCACCTCTTGAGTCGGTATCATATCCAGTAGATAGTACAAATCAACCGCCGGACTGGTCCAGCAACAGATCTGATAATCAAGCAGTATCGTATCGGTGTGTCGTCCTTCAGCATCGACTTGATGGAGCATATTTTTACCATGAAAATCTCCATGTATCAACACGTTTTGGATTGTTTTCGAAGGGATATATAATGAAGTGAAGAATTTATGCAAGTTTTCCTGGAAACGACCTAACGGCCTTGCAAAATGTGCAAACTCTGAACACGTCTGTGTGAGGTGCATCAGATCCCCAAAGCCCTTCGTGATCATGCCTTTGAAGCCCATAAATTTCTCTGCGATTGAGTAATTATGCCTGGCCACAAATGTAGAATCCTACACATATTAAGAGATGTTTAGACATATAAAACAATAAAACATGTTTAGACTCATTCAAACATTATTATTACTTACAGCGCTTTCCAACATCACGGACGCAGCGTGAAACATAGCAATATCCTTTACTATTGGCTTCATATCGTCCAACGTGCTGATGAAATCGCCCATCACCCATCCCTGGTCACTAATATCTTCCAAAATCAGGATCGTGCGGGGCTTCAACGCACCGTAAATGTATCTATAATTATATTATATGCTCATATCATATGTACACTACACTCTTAACAAACTTTAACACATACCGAGGATATTTGTACTCTTCTCCTATCTCTTTTAACATTCTTGTCATCTCCGGAAGAACCTTGCTGTACATTTCCATTTCTATCGCAAACAATCTATCGTCATCCAAAAGCTCCTTCTTCAATCCGTCAGCTTCTGGCTTCGTTTTCATGATGATGTTGACCGACTTCTCTTCACTTGAACGCTGGGATCGATAGGTGACGGTCGTGCGGAACATGACACTAGCGTAATGATCCCCTTTATTGGTGCCCGGACGTAAAACACATGACTTTATTAACTCGATCGTTGGATCGTTATTTGATTCGCGCATCACATCACGGAAGAACTCGTCGTTCAACCAACCCGGAGCCACAAGCTCGTCTTGATTGTACGCCATGCTGGTAGCCCACTTCAAATATTAACTAAGTGTGCACAGCTCTACACGGTATTGCGATACGATCGTGGTAACAGCGTCAACGAGACTATCTTCCAGTAATGAACATCTTATCTTTAAATAGAATTGTGCCTTCTACAGTGTTTATCTGTTCTTTTGTTGTAGTGTGCGAAAACTTATACAACATAGCAGTAGGTATGTTTGCTAATCCACTCGAGAAATACGTCTTGTCATTCGATTCTATCAAACACTATTCGCTGTTTTTTTTTCAAACGATTGCCCATTTCAAACTATTTCAAACCATTGGCCAAAACAGTTGAAACTTTCCAGAACATTCGTAAAAAAACTAAAAGCGCAGCATAGGCACAAAATGGCAGAGACCTTACTCCGATACAATGAATAAATTGCACCTCATATCAATAGGCTTTAATTGGGACAAAAACACATTCCAAAACCAAATGTAAAGAAAAACAAAACATCTATTGAGTATGAATCCCTTCAGGATTTCTATGATCTACTGGACGATCTAGAGTCGAAAAGACCGCTTCAAACAAAGTGTTATTCTACCTCGATGCACAGTTGTACGATCATCACATTACATGGCGACTGTAACCATCTTCAAACGTACTACACTACTACGGTATACTTTTTATATGATTGATCAATACGAATCCAATTAAAACTCAAAGTATATTTGCATACAGCAACCAATGCACAACATATATTTTATTGAAGTATGACGAGGGTTTGTACGTTTCGTATTGTTTTTACCAGTACCACACATAATGATTCTGAATCCAATAAATCTAATAAATTATTAAAATTCTAATGAATTGAGCGAGAAAGGGAGGAGGAATGCGAGAGAGAGAGAGAGAGAGAGAGATAATATCAGAGAAATAGAAAGAGAGATAAAGAAAAAACTACCATACTATTTTTACACAACCAATTTATTTCGTTAAGTTTCATCCATAAAAGCAGCAGTTATAAAAAAGCACATGCGTGTAATATTGTAATTCCAGTATTTCGTTTGCTAACACTACAGAGCAATTTCTAAAATGAAAAATAAATCAAAAACAGAATCCAATAAATCGATATATCTATGCAAAACAACACAAAGTAGTACTAGTCGTTTGTTAAAGTTCCTTGGTGAAGCAATCGTGTTAGCTCGGTATGCATAATCTTCTTGTACTCTTCATTTTTTGTCACAGGATGTTCTAGTTCACCCTTTAGCAATGCCTCAACATCGATCGCACATTGATCCATGAACCGGTAAGACATAAAAGCCGCATAGTGGAACAGTTCTGAAAATAAGGGATCATGATTTTACTATTCCAACTAAACGTAGCATGCAAATAGTACTCACCAAGACCAGCACATCGTATTAGTTCTATGTTCAAGTCTTGTAGGGATGGTATGTTTCTTTTAAATCCCAGGCGTTTCAATAGATTGCTGTACTGTTGATGATACAAATAGACCAACTCAGAGCGATAATTGTCCTTAATTTTTTGCGTTGGTATTAGATCCAGCATATAGTACAAATCAATGGCCGGAGAGGTCCAGCAGCAGATCTGATAATCAACTAACATGGTTTCAGTATGTCGTCCGTGAGCGTCAAGCTGATGGAGCAGATTCTTTGTATGGCAATCGCCATGTATTAATACGCTTTGTATCGATTTCGTTGGCTTAAAAATGCTGTCAAAAAAATCTCGCAGGTTTTGCTGAAACTTTACTAGAGGCTTAGCAAATTGCGCAAATTCCGAATACAACTCTGTAAGCTGCATCAAATCTCCAAACCCTTTTCTAACTAATCCTTCTAAGCCCAAAAACTTATGAGCCATCGTATGACGAAATTTGTTCACAACTGTAGTATCCTGTCCGAAAAGAAAAGTTGTAGTAATTTGTAGCAAGCAATATTACGTTAGAACCTACAGAGCTTTCCAGGATCACGGACGCTGCATGCAGCATGGCTATATTTTTCACTACCGGCTTCATGTCGTCCAGCGTGTTAATAAGATCACCCTCGACCCATCCTTGACCACTAATATCCTCCAAAATAAGGATAGTGTGTGGCTTTAGCGTACCATAGATGTATCTACAATGTGATTCCGTACGTTAGTCATTCTTGCATAATTCTGAAGACAATTTTGTCTACCGGGGATACTTATACTCCTCTCCTATTTCCTTCAACAAACGTGTCACTTCTGGTAGAACCTTGCTGTACATCTCGATTTCTACCACAAACAATCCATCGTCGTCTAGCAGATCTTTCATCAATCCGTCTGCTTCAGGCTTTGTTTTCATGATAAGATCAACAAACTTTTCCTCAGCTAAGCGATTTGATTGATACGTGACGGTGGTCCGGAACATGACACTACCATAGTGATCTTTTTTGCTTGTACCAGGACGTAATATGGAGGGCCTGGTCAGCTCGATCGACAAATCGTTATTTGATTCGCGCATTACATCACGGAAGAACTCGTCGTTTAACCAGGTCGGAGCTTCAGGATGGTCTCTATGGCACGACATGATGGCTAGCCAGAATAAACTACAAGTAAAGATGTATCACGCAAGTACTTGATGAATGTAGATATATCGTTAGCGAAAACCACTTAACTTTGTTAAACTTTTTACGGATATTGATGGATTCAATACCCAGTGCAAACACTCTTTTGCGAGCAAGGCTTATCGGTTAGCAAAATATGATCGACGATACCAAACTAGCAGCACCTCGTGTTTTGCTTGAAATTTGTTCCATCTAATAAATATCGTTGTAGAACGAATGAATAATGTTCTAACAGCACCCTTTTCAGTTAGTTTTGGTCTGGGATAGCATGTTTCATTTTGTGATAGACTGTAGTAGCTTAAGTATTATAAATAGAAATACAGTCTGTTCTCGGGTTACACAGTTCTCGACTTATGCGGATTCGGATATAACGGGTAAAAAAAAAAATCTAATATTTTTAAACTAATTAAAAAACGCAAGTGTCATATTTTTTTTGCAACACTTGTTTTAAATAAATGGCCAAGTATGTTTATAAGAGTATTTAATTTAATAAAATACTCCCCTTTATTGAATGCTTTTCTGCTGAAATATGTGATATTCGACTAACGCGGATATTTGATTTATGCTGATGTCGCGGGAATGCTTAAAGAGTGTATATTGGAAGCAGATTGTAGATCCACTGTAATACCATATTATGCACCCAATGCAACACAACACAAGTGCTTAATTAATCGTGTTCTATCATTAGAATAACTAATATGGTAGGATACGATGGCTGGGACATGTCATGAGCATGCCGGACTCATGCTCCACCAAGAAGGTATTCGACACCGATCCCCAGTTCGGCATAAGGCGCAGGGGAGCACAGCGAACTCGATGGATGGACCAGGTGAAGCTAGACCTGACGGAGATCGGATGTCTGCATCGATGGGAGGCTGCAGCCAGGGACCGAGCATCCTGGAGAATGATTGTTGATCAGGCCATGTCACATCGACGTGCTTTATCGTGAGCAGGCCAACAAGAGAGAGAGAGCGAGAGAGAGATTAGAATGACTACTTACTTATCCGGCACTACAACCGCTTTGCGGTCTTGGCCTGCCTCAGGAGTGTCCGAAACCGCTCACGGTCTCGCGCCTTCGTCTGCCAGTCCGTTATCCCGGCCTTAATGGCGGACGCCTCCACGCCATCTTGCCACCTCAATTTGGGCCTACCACGCCTCCTCTGTCCTTGTGGACGGCCTAAAAAAGACTTTACGGGCTGGGTCGTCCGTTTCCATACGTATAACATGGCCAGCCCACCGGAGCCTGGCGAGCTTTATACGCTGTACGACAGTGAGGTCGCCGTACATCTCGTATAGCTCGTCATTATAGCGGCTCCTCCATTGTCCTTCTACACATACGGGGCCAAGTATCCTTCTGAGCATCTTCCTCTCGAACGCGGCTAAGAGGGTTTCGTCAGATTTGGACAGTGTCCATGTCTCAGAGGCGTATGTGAGTACTGGTACTATATAGGTACTATATAGTCCCAGCTTCGTCCGTCGCGACAGGTTCTTTGAGGTGAACTGATTTTTCAGGCTGTAGAATGACCGGTTGGCAGCCAGCATCCTTGCGCGCAACTCAGCTTCCATGCTGTTGTCGTTGCTGACCTTTGACCCAAGATAGGTGAATTGTGGGACGACTTCAAAAGTGCGTTCACCTATCTGCACGTCACGCCTACGTAGATTCTGATTATTTGTTGGTGGGCCCGCTGATGTTGCCACCATCAGTTTGGTCTTTGCCTCGTTTATCTGCAATCCGAGGCTCTCTGCCGCCTGCTCGATCCCTTGGTAGGCTTCTGCTACATAGGAGAGCCGCAGACCAATGATGTCTATATCATCAGCGTATGCCAGGATCTGGGTTGACTTATAGAAGATGGTTCCCGTAGTCTCCACCCTCGAGTCACAGATGGCCCTCTCTAGCGCCAGGTTGAATAAGAGACAAGCAAGCCCGTCCCCCTGGCGCAGACCCTTGGTGGTAGCAAAAAGTCCTGAGAGTTTTCCATCCACCCTCACCTGGCATGTGACGTTGGTCATAGTCATTCTAACTAGCCTTATCAGTTTGGCCGGGATTCCAAAAGAGCTCATAGCGTCATAAAGTTTTACCCTGGCTATGCTATCATATGCGGCTTTGAAGTCAATGAAGAGATGGTATGTGTCGTGTCTGTATTCAGCCATCTTCTCCAAGATCTGCCGCATGGTGAAGATCTGATCAGTGGTTGATTTTCCGTTTCGGAATCCTCTTTGATAGTTTCCGACTATCTCTTCGACGTGCGGGACAAGGCGATCCTGAAGGATCAGGGAGAATATTTTATAGGCGGTATTCAACACCCTAATACCCCTGTAGTTGTTGCAGTCCAACCTATCTCCCTTCTTGTATATGGGGTAGATGATGCCGAGATTCCAATCACAAGGCATCGATTCGCTATCCCACACCTCAGTAACAATTTGATGAATCTCGTTTTCTAGTCGTGCACCTCCATTCTTGACCAGTTCGGCTGCAATTCCGTCGGTTCCGGGTGCCTTGTTATTTTTCAGCCGACGGATAGCCTTTCGTGTTTCTTCTATGCTAGGTGGCAGTAGCATGTCACCATCTGCTAGTGGCGCTTCTAGCTGTTCGCTAAACTGGTCATTGAGTAGTTCATCAAAGTACTGAGCCCACCGCGAGAGGAACTCTGGCTGGTTACTGACCAGATCTCCATCCTTGTTGCGACAGCAGGTTACCTTAGGTACAACGTTGTTTCGGTGACCTGCTATCGCTTGGTAAAACTTTCGTGTCGGTCCGTACGCCTCTCTGGTTTGCTCGAGTTCCCGCATGTTTTGCTCTTCCAAAGCATGCTTCTTGGAGCGGTGAACTCTTTTCTCTTCGCGTCTGAGCCGTGAATATTCCTCTGCGCATGCCCGCGTTCTATGCCGTAGCTGCATTGCTCGGTATGCAGTATTCTTACGTTCGGTCACTTGTCTGCATTCATCGTCGAACCAGCCAGATTTGGTGTTGCCACGACGTGGTGGGAGTATATTTCTTGCACAGTTTATTATTTTTGTTTTTAGAGCGTTCCACCTCTCGCTCGTAGTTTCATAACTGTTTTCTGGTATTAGAGACTCGTCTAAAGCGGCTTTGAATTCCTGTTGGACAGTAATGTCCCTTAGAGAGTCCGTGTTGAGCCGAGGCTGCGTGTTTTCTCCGCCCCCATTGGTGCGGGGGCGGGCGATTCTACAACGTATCACTAAGCCAACCAAGTAGTGATCGGAATCGATATTGGCTCCTCGATAAGTTCTGACGTTTAACAGGCTCGACTGTCGTCGGCGGCTTATTAACACGTGGTCGATCTGGTTGAAGGATTCGCCATCCGGGTGCGCCCACGTCATTTTGTGGATGTCCCTCCGCGCAAATTTGGTACTTCCTACAACCAGATTGTTCGCTGCGGCGAACTGGACCAATCTACTACCATTATCGTTACTGTGCTCATGCAGACTGTGACAGCCAGTGTATTGGCGGTACATTGGCTCCCTACCGACTTTTGCGTTGAAGTCCCCCAGGATGATTTTGAGGTCATGCCTGGGGCACGCATCTACGATTCTAGCGAGGCGGCCGTAAAAAAGGTCCTTCTCCTCTTCCTCTTTATCTTCGGTAGGGGCGTGAACGTTTATGAGGCTTATATTGAAGAATTTGCCTCGCATGCGCAGGGTGCATAGCCTATCGTTTATAGCCTTGAAATCCATGATTGCGGGTTTCAACCGGGGACGTACGGCGAAACCCGTTCCGAGCACGCGGTGGCGGTCGTGGCAGCTGTAGTAAATGTCGTAGCAATGCTTACCACGCCTGTTCTGCACACCGTTCCCTAGCTAGTCCATGCTCAGTGTGGCTAGGGCGTCATCAAGTTTTTTCAAGGCTCCGGCTTCGCTTAGAGTGCGTACGTTCCATGAGCCCATTTTTAGAGTAGTCCGGGGGCATTGCGTAGGGTCGATATCGTTGAATCCGTTTCGTAACTTCCTGTTGCTTTCCGTAGTCGATTGTTCCATGGGACTGGGTGACTGGCCCCGCGCCCACGTGACCGTTTTGTTTAGCGTCGGGTTGCCCCCCCGACGTTCAGGCAACCGGTTTCCCGGGATACCCACCCCCCTCCTGGTTCGCCATATGCCACCATCCGCCCAAGGGGTTGGGTCAAGCCCGTGTACCCAAGCTTGGATATGTGATGACACATGTTACCACTCTGCACGACGAGGACGTGTCGGAATAGGAGTTGGATGGGAGAGCCTGTATTATCCCTCAAAGGGGCTTCGGATCCCATCCCATTACAGAGAATGACTAGACATTCCGTATTTAACGTGACTGTCCTGTTTATTAAATCAAAAGTTCAAAAGTGGTATTCTAATGGATATTGATTTTATAAATTATTGTTAAAGAGATTCAGGATTGAAATAAATAATTAGTTTCAGTTTCAGTCGTTGCGCGTGTTTAAGAAAAAAATAACTCGCTTGTGTACTATGATTATTAGATGAAAGAAAATATCAAAGTTTATATAATGTAGAGGTAGAAGCAGAACTCGATTTAGGTTCATCATTTCGTACAATCGCAAAATCTTTGGTAGTAAAATTCTTGGTCGCAATCACTAAATTTATCACCAAACTCCTATTTGCAAAAATTATGGTCACAAAATGTATGGCCGTTTAAGTCCTGATTACAAATATTTTGGCCAACAAGTTCTTGGTTGCAAACTTCGCGGTCGCCAAATTCTTGGTCACAACGTTTTTGGTCGTATTATTGGTTGGATCGACGACGGTAAAAAAAATCCTACGTCGTAAAAATCCTGTCCTCAAAATGCTTGGTCACAAAAATCTTCGGTCGCTAAAGTCTTGATCGTTAGAATAGATTTGGAAAACTGCAGATTTATTGATTTTGTTGTAATGGTAAACATTCGCTGCACATTCTGAGTAAGGCTAACCATGCGTTCTGAAAATTTGAATTTTTACTACGAGTAGATTGTAGATCAACGTTTCTATATACGTGTTTAACGTAGAGAATAAACATTGAACGTCAAAGTAAAAATGTTGATACGTTGCGAGCTTCTCCGGTAGGGCACGCGAAGGATTGTCTGTCAGCAAGAATCGCAGGGTCGTAGAGGAAAAGAATCAAACAGTGGACTTTTTGACAGATTCTTTGACACTTTGCTTACTAACCAGTCATTCCAGCTAGCTGCTTCTGATCCAATGGTTGGGAAATCGATGCAGTCGGAAGGATGTGTTTAGCTTGGAAATCCAGGGTCTCTATCCTATTTCCAAACTTATAGTAGGGTAAATGTACCAATAGTGGTGCAATTTGAAGAGGTACCGATATGTTTTAATGGATTTAAAGTGTCAGGAAGGACAATTTCTGAATATTTTAACACAAAGCAATTGAAATATGTTTTATCTTCGCAATCACAATCATTTTCATCAGGAAACACATCAAATTTACGAAAAAATACATATTTTTGTGACTGCTTCGTTGTACCTATAATGGTGGTATGGTTCCTATAGTCGTCGTATTGTGTTCCTATAGTGGTGGTAAACAAAGATGCCTTAAAAACAGTGTATAATGTCAATATAACTTAGATTTGAAGCTGTTTTCGTGTGAATAGCAAGGTTTACTGCGATAATAATGATATCTTTCGTAATTTGATCGTAAAAAATGTATAAATATGATCGATGAAACTCTTGACTAAAGTACTGCATCACACCTGTCCTCAACCCATACCCAGAAGAGTTTGCTTGATTGGAAGTCGATTTTTCACTCAGTAGAATAAGCGAATTTTGGCCTTTGTAAATTGGCCTAGGTAAATTAAATAATTTTGGCCTAGGTAAATTACTAACAGAAAACTCATTTTTGTTGCTTATTTTAGTGAAAACAGTACGAAATGTCAAAAATATTCTCGAAAAAATCTAAAACGACCTGTTTTTATTGATTTTATAACTATAACCACTATAGGAACATGCCGGTTTTGTGTACCTATAATGGCACTATGGTAAAAAAACACTCAAAAATTCATAAATATGGTCAAAAGCCAATAAATTTGAATAAAATAATATCATTTGAAAACAATTATGTTAAAAAACTAATGATTGCGTTGTTATGTGGTCATTTAGAACGTTAACAAAAATACGAGTATCGTTATGAAATCCTAAGGATTTTGGAAAAATGTTGACATATTTCACAAAATAATTGATTTTTCGGTCACTCAGTAACGGAATGGCCCCATTTAACTTTAAAACCCTTTGTAAAAGGCTAAAGAACATTTCACACTAACGTAAATAACTTAATTACTTTTAATTTGCCATATGAACCACATTTTAGTGCAATACCACCACTATTGGTACTAGCACCACTATAGGTACATTTACCCTAATATGCGTAAACTCCAAATATTTTTCCGTTTTAATCACTAATTATTGAAATCGTTGAACGTCCTATGTTGCTGAAGGTAAAAATTTATTTAATTTATGTAAATCACCACAGCCATCTGCTCGAATGAACGACCAAAACGGGTTTTGCAGGGTTGACAAAATATTAACCAATAAAAAAACAAATTTGTGTAAATTAGGTATAAAATGGAAACAATTATAGAAATAAAATCATTGTTGAAACTAAAGCCTTTTATTTACCTCTAGTTACTCCGAAGTCAGCTTCGTGTGTACAATCTTATGGTTCCATTTTTGCCTCAACTGTGTTTGGTCAGCCTATCTATGATTTAACAGCCAGGTGGAACATGTCACAAGTCTAATAATGGGGGCCTTCACGATTCTAGTTAGTTTTTTGTATGGAGTTTGACAGTTGGAGGCTGAAATTGTGTAAACACTCCATACAAAACCACAAAAAAATCTAGCCTGCAATTTTCAGTCTAGATTATTCTAGCTACAAAGCTAGAATTATGTCATTTATTTATTTCATTTGTTTCATTTATTTCATTTATTAATTCAATATCCGCCATCAAGGCTGAATAAAACAGACTTAAAACTAATTAAACCTTAACAAATAAACAAAATAATTCATGAAAAACTAAGCCTAACTAACTCTTGACCTAGCAAAATAATTAAAGAAAAAAACATATGTAGAGCGTAGAGACTATCATAAACTTAATGAAAACTTAGAAGAATAATTAAAGAGAATTAGAAGAAAAAATACGGTTACGGAAAGAGTTAAGAGAGAAGTCGAAATCAAAGAGATGGTAAAAGTGGTTAAACAACCTGAAATAGGATAGAAGAGGATCATGGAAAGTATAAAGAGTATGACGTGTTTCAATTGACAGAGGATCACGAGGACGAAGAGAACGAGAGGGAACATAGAACGAGATGGACGAGAATAAATCAGGAGCATCAGTATCAGAAAGTAATAAGCCACCAATAAAACATACCTGAGACACTTGGCGGCGGAAGCTTAAAGAATGAAGATTGAATAACTGCAATCGCGTTTCATAGGGAGGTAGTGAGGCAGCACCGAACAAACGACGAAAAGCAATCCTGGTAAAGAGGCGCTGAATGCATTCAATTCTCGAACAGCCATCAATAGTAGGAGGATTCCAGATGACACTAGCATATTCAAGAAGAGTCCTTACCAGAGCACAATAATGGTTTCTTAGGAAGCTTTGAGCTCTACAAATAGCGGTAAAACGTAAAATAAACCCAAGGGTTCGATTAGCTTTTAGTAGAACCTCATCAAGCTGCAGTTTAAAGTTAAGACGACTGTCGAGTATAATACCAAGGTCACGGATGGACATAACACGAGAGAGAGACGAGTTAGAGAGAGTATAGTTAAATAAAATAGGAGAAAGAGAGTGAGAGAAAGAAATAACAGAACATTTATCAGGGCACAAGCGAAGTATTAGATTCGAGTATCTGCTCGAAAACACGATGTTGTTTACATTTATCCCAAGGAGCATTAAAGAGATAAGCCCACCTGTATATTATACTCACATAGATAGCTGCTTGAAAACTGATGAAAACAGCTGACAGGCTGAAATTTCAGCCTGCGAACTTCAAACGGAAAGGGCCCCAATGTTGTAAAGACATTTTATAATTAAAAGTGACTAAATGCTATCAACTTCATGTTTCTTTGTAGTTTGTTGTAGTTTGACGAAGTTTAAAAAAGTTGATTATTACATATTGTAGTACTTTTTCCGTAAATCGTTAAATCCAGCTAGCAAATTCGAATCGATACAAACTAGTGATGGGTAAAGTTGTCAAAAATCTGGAGTCGACTCCGATCCGACTCCGTTAAATTCGGAATCGACTCCGGAAGGTAGGTCCGCGCTGCAATATCCGGAGTCGTTCGGAATCCCGGAGTCGGAGTCGTCCGGAGTCGTTCGGAGTCGTCCGGAGTCGCCCGGAGTCGCCCGGAGTCGGAGTCGTTCGGAGTCGTTTGGAGTCGTTCGGAGTCGTCCGGAGTCGTTCGGAGTCGTTCGGAGTCGTCCGGAGTCGTTCGGAGTCGGAGTCGTCCGGAGTCGTTCGGAGTCGTTCGGAGTCGTCGGAGTCGTTCGGAGTCGTCGGAGTCGTCCGGAGTCGCCCGGAGTCGGAATCGTTCGGAGTCGTTTGAAGTCGTTCGGAGTCGTTCGGAGTCGTCCGGAGTCGCCCGGAGTCGCCCGGAGTCGGAATCGTTCGGAGTCGTTTGGAGTCGTTCGGAGTCGTCGACTCCGGACGACTCCGAACGACTCCGACTCCAGGCGGATCTAGTGGTTCCATTTTGCCGGAGTCGGAATCGAACTAACAATAGTCGGAGTCAGATCGGAGTCGTGGGTGCGCTCCATACAGCACATCACTAATACAAACTTCTTGATTTATTCTCTAATTTTCTATTATACCATGGTATAGAAATCTCCTTAATTCGGTCTTCATCGTTTCTTTAAACTCTTCCATTTTCAATGCCGGATTGTCTGTGCGTCCTAGAAAGAATGCTTCGGAGTCCACCTTCGACAAATCGGTATGCCGGAAGGCAGAAAACACAATATAATGGTAGAGTTCTGAAAAGGATATTTAAAAAAATTAAACAATTTTGTGAGCAAAGTCACGTCACATCTTGCCATTTTTCCCATTTACCCAATTCTGTTTTCCTTAGCAGCTCAACCTGCAACTCAGATAATGACGGAACACGACCACGATAGTTCAACCGTCGAAGCAGACTGGCAAACTTTTCATAGTAACGATAAATGATCTCATCACGATGAGCGTTTTTTACCGATTGCTCCGGTATCATGTAGGTAAGGTAGTACAAATCGACCACCGGCGAGCACCAGCTGCACATCTGATAGTCCACAAAAATTGTATCGACGATTTTGCCACCGGACTGTAGGTGAAGCAAATTTTTAAAATGAAAATCACCGTGTATCAACACATTGGCAAACGTTTCACTAGGTGCATATGCCGCTTGCAAAATGTCATCGATCTTGGCGTGAAAATGTTCTACCGGGGCGACAAACTCTTGAAGCTCCACCGTCTCACTAAGAAAGGAGATAAATGAACGAAAGCAGCCGTCCGTCATACCTCGCATCGAGCATAATATTTTCGCAATGGTGCACTGATACTGGGACGCAAAGGTAGGATCCTGCAAATACATTGATTCCATAGATGAGAACAGTGTGTGGATCGTATCCACGATAACAAATTCTTTACCTTCTCTTGTAGTACGACAGAGGCTGCATGGAACTTGGCAATTGCATCAATGGTTGGCTCCAATTCGGAAAAACTTTTTATCAACCCTTCCATTGTCCATCCCTGTGAGCTCACATCCTCCAGAATAATTATCGTATGAGGCTCGTGAGATGCGAACACCAATCTGTGTAAAAACTAGTTTTATTTTTTCTATTCAAAAAGCTCAAATGATCGCGTTTGTACGATGCTGTACTTGGGATATTGATACTCCTCACCAATGCTTCGCATTAGTGCAGCCATTTGAGGCAGCACTTCCGTGTACATCCGGAATTCCTTGCCAAAAAAATCGTCACCATCAAGCAGATCTTTCTTGAACCCATCTGTATCCGGCTTAATCTTCATGATGAGATTGATCGTTTTCTTCACGTTCGCGGTGCAATAGTATTGTAATGTCGTTCGGTACATAACGCTTGCAAAATGATCGCCAGCTTTGGTACCCGGCCGGAGCACACACGCACCGATGAGACGTACGTTCGAATCACATTCTAGCTCACACAAAACGTGCAGGAAATAATCATCATTTAACCACTCCGGTGAGGAAAGTTCATCGTAATTGAACTGCATCGTTTGAACGGACGCACCTTACAGCACCGCACAGTTGTGATGGACTGAGTCAGCTTAGAGCACTCGATAGCGATTGTAGAATCTTTAATGTTGGAAGAAAACAATCGCCACGCTTGTAGTGGTGTAGGCAATGAACTGTGTTACGTGGACAAAAAATATTTCGTTATATGTGTGATTTTCATTCCGTTCGCGCCAGGGGGGCCAAAGCGTTGCAGGGTCACGCAATCATATTGCAAACTATAAACAAGAAATCAAATCGTCCAATAATTTATTTAAAAAAATGTAATGTGATAATTCAGTGCTAAAAAAGAAATAAATTTTCTGCCAAACGTATTGAATATTTAAAGAGACATTTATTTTCAACACATCATGATGTGAATCTTATGCTGGTATAACAATAATTGTAATATAATTATTATTTATTTCAAAATATTCAAAATATTATAATATTATTAACAATTGTATGCATCATATGCAACTGTAGTTCATAATAATACAACTGTCAATTAACGTAACGAAGTGTTTCACCATTACAATGATCGAATATATGTACGCATACAGCATACTGCTCTATACATTCGCAAATCTTGCTCACGCTCAATCTCCAGCGGAGTTGCGATAAGATAACATTATGTAATTATCTTTTTGTTTATTTCTACTCTTCAATACACCCTTCACTATCGCATTCTGCTCACGTGGTTCTTCGGCGAGGTCCCAAACATACCTAGCCAGAGCTTAAGCAAAGCGCACGCTACGGCTCCATCACACCCTGATGCAGAAATTTTGTCAGCACTTCGCGCATCACACGCCGATAGACGGGACTGCTTGCTGCCGGATTACTTCCCTTGCCCGACAGCAATGCTTCAAAGTCGATCTTTGAACGATCGACAAACCGATACGGATACAGTGCCACGTAATGGAATAGCTCAATGGCGCCTTTGCGAAGCAACTCTATATGCAGCTCCTGCAGGGACGTGACACGGCCAAGCCATCCAAGCTGATGCAACAGCCGTCGAAACTCTTCATAGTACAGATATACAATTGCGTCGCGGTGCTGCTCTTTCACCGACTGATCGAGAATCGTATCGAGCAGATAGTATAGATCAACGACCGGTGTAGTCCAGCTACAAATTTGATAGTCTATCAGCATCGTATCCTGCACCTGTCCGTTCGGCCTCTGCTGGTGGAGTAGATTTTTCGAATGGAAATCCCCATGCACTAGCACGTTTAGGCACTCCGACGATGGACGGTAACTTTCGATGAGGTGATGGAGCAATTTCCCTTGCAATTTTTGTACGGGAAGGACTAGGTGTGCAAACTCTTCAGTTGATCGCATGAAGTCCAATAGGTCGTTGAAGCTTTTCTTTAACATTCCATCGAGCGCTTTAAACTTATCGGCCACATCACAGCGGTGTCGGTTGGCAAAGGATGAATCCTACATAAGTGAAGCGGTTAGGTTGATCCTCTTTCTCTGATCACCACAAACTTACATCTTGCTCCATCACGACAGATGCTGCATGGAATTTAGCAATAGCTTTGATAGCCGGTACCACTTCCTCGAACGATGTGATGTACCCACCAGTCTGCCAACCTTTGGCACTGACGTCTTCCAGGATTAAGATAGTGTGTGGCTTTTCCGATGCATAAATAAGCCTAAAATCACAAAACAGTCGGTGTGAGTCATTGAGCTGCTCGAATCACGATGGTCTATCGATTACCACCTACCTAGGATAATTAAATGTTTCTCCGATTTCTTCCAACCTCCGTTTCATCTCCGGCAACACTTCGCTGTAAATGCGTATCTCCCTGAGGAACAGATCACCCTCCTCTAGTACATCTTTTTTCAGCCCCGGCTGGTACGGTTTGATCTTCATGATCACATCGACGGACGCCTCCTTACCTTGCTGACATCGGTAGTGAATTGTCGTTCGGTACATAACACTCGCGAAATGTTCACCGGGCTTTGTGCCAGGGCGTAACTTGCATCCGTGACACAGCCGAGCATTGGGATCGTGCGTGAATTCACGTATCACTTGAAGAAAAAAATCATCATTTAACCAAACAGGTGAGTTGTTCTCATCCCTAGGGACTTCCATTTTAAACAAATCAATAAAAAGAACAAAAACTTAAACCAGCGAAAATTACACTAAACGTTCACCAGTCTATCGCAACATTACTCAACGAGGTTCGATTTGTACTGGGTGCATTTATAACATGATGGCTCCCCTCCCAAAAGGGCTACAATGTACCATTGGGAAGCAGTATCATGATGAAGTGAGGGCGATAAGATGATGTTCCGAAACACGCACGCGGTCAGCATTGTTGTAACGTGTGAAACAATTTTCATCACACTCCCACTTAAGGTTTTCGAAGGCGGCCAGATACATCAACACAGATACTAAGACATCAATTCACATGGAATTAAACAATATAGTTTTACTATGATGGTGGTCAGAGCTTATCAACATCAAAACCAAACACTTAATGTTTCAAATCTATTTTAAATGCTGAAAATACCCGCGCTCATACCTATTTTAAAATCTATTTTAAATGCTGAAATTCGATTTTTTTCTCAAGAAGGTATTTATGGTACCGTTTCCATTTTTTGTCTCAACGCCCTATGAATCATCGCGAAACAGCTGCCAACGCTAAGCAGGATAAAAAAACACCCTGTCTGCCAAAAATGGTCATTGAAACGAGCCCTTTTTTATTGCCTTATCACGATTTCCGGAAGGCTTTTCCCACTCTGCCGGCCTCTACTGCCCCTAACAGATATGGCAGTCGAAGCCGACTGGATATGGAAGCATCAACACTACGCGCGCAAAGATAAGACCACCACCCAAGCGAACTGTTGTCCACCGTCATTCTACTCCTAACCAAGCGTCATCGATACCAAACCGTTGTATAAAAGCTAACCGGTTTTTGGGAGTCACCTTCAGTCGAAGTTCAAACGCGCACCTTCAATCATAGAGCGTTAGCATTACGCAGCACTTTTGGCGATATTTATTTTTTTTCGCTCTTCGCACTCTACACATTACAAAGCGTTGAAAATGGGTGAAACAGCTCCGGAAGTCAAACCAGCCTCACCGCCAGAATGGGTTACCAGTGCCTATTTGGAGACGATTTTGCGCAAGTTCGAAGGGGACAAAGATTTGCACGTCACCGGCATGGAGAGCACACCGGTTGGTAAACCGGGCGAATATTTGGCCAGCCAGCTGTTTCGTGTCACCGTCCATTACCGTGGAACCAAGCGGAACGAAACGGATGGTGGGGAGGGTAGTGCTAAAAAATTGGTGATCAAAATTCAACCCGACAAGGGTGTTGTGGCCGACACGATGGATGGTACATTGTTTAAAACGGAACTGAAAATGTACGGCGAATTTCTGCCCAAGATGGAACGCCTGCTGACTGACAATGAACGTCCAGTGCCGCTACCGAAATATGTTCATGTCAGTGCAACGCCCCAACCCATCATCATTCTAGAGGATCTTGCACCGGTCGGTTGGAAGGGACATGATCTGATCGAAAGCTTCGAAGAGGCGAAACCAATCACGATCGCTATCGCACGCTTTCATGCGGCTTCATTCTATCTCAGCAAAAACGTAAGTACCGCCAATCACGATCGCCTATCGATGACGCCCTTTAACCGAGTTTTATTTCCTTTCCACTCCACAGAAGACAGATTTTGAAGAGTTCCAAACCGACCTGTTCAAAAACAAGCATCCCGTGCTTGAATGGATGTTTGGCAACAATCTAAAAGCCTTCATCGATTCCCTGCGCGCCTGGTCCGGGTGCGAACGGTTTGTGGAACCGTTCGAGCGTGCCTACGCTGACTATTGCGATCGGCTGCACGATATCTACTGCTGCAAAACACCCGGCCGCCTGTACAATGTACTGAACCATGGCGATTTTCATGCTAAAAATCTGCTGCACCAGTTCAACGACGAGGGCGGTATTGCCGAGTCACGGTTTCTCGACTTTCAGGCCTGCTGTTGGTCTACGCCCGCGATCGACCTGTACTACCTGCTGAACAATATCGTACACTACAAGGTGAAGGCGTCACACAAGGAGGAGATAATTTCCTTCTACCATGCCGAGTTTACTGCCGCACTGAAAGCGGTCGGGTACCTGGGCTACATCCCGACGATGCTCGATCTGCAGATTGAGCTGCTGCGCAACGGGTTCCTTGGTAAGTGTAATGGACAAGCAGCTATGACGCTCGGCAGCGGCGACTTCGTTAGTGACAGTTTCCGTTTTCCACAGATATTCTGCACTACACCTGTTTCCTACAGTTTCGCTTTATCGACTTCACCAAAATTCCCCCAGAAAAGCTTGCCACCGGACAGGTGGGTAATCTGGGGCTGGAGAGTGAGGAGTACCAAACGCTGATGAAATCATTAATTCCTGGCTATGTATACAAAGGACTTTTGGAGTAGATTTGTCGAATATTACCATAAGATTATAAAACATTGACACAATAAATAAATTAAATTGAAGTAAATTGTGATGCATGAATGATACAATGCATTAATAATCAAAGTAGAACAAACATGGTTTATATTTAAAATAGTACAACGAATTAATGTGTGCGACGATCAGTACAAGTCTTCGTTATCGGCACACCTGTAGATTACGTGCAGCTAGACACATCAACTCCATTTCACATCACTAATAAGTTGCATTTAACAAATAATTCGATCGTGCATCATGAATTCGAATACGACTCAGAAACAAAAGTTCAAACCAGCACGTGTGTTCGACTGATTGTATGCATCGGGTCACATGTCAGCTTCGTGTTTCGTACAGTAGGATCACGCTTTTCTCTGCCGATTACACGAAAAACATGAGATTATTTAGAAACAGCTTCACAGAACAATCGAACATAAAACACGCCACTTCGAGAGCCATGTATGCTGAATGCAATAAAGGTTATCTTGAGAGATATTTTACCGTACACCTTAATTGTACACCTTATACGTTATATACTGTTTGGGGCCGTTTGGGGGATGATAAGATACCCGCAACACGTACACAATATCCGGTATTGAAGATAAATAGAAACCCTCGCAAGCTTGACGCGGAACTTTCCCTTTCGCGTTGCTCTAACTTTTCGTTTGCCGTTGGGGTGTACAGTCTGCTTAAGATACTCGCCCGTGACAGGATGCATTTAGCCAACAAGGATCCAACGACCTGGCTTACCGGTCAGCTTTTCCAGAAGGCGCTGATCCAATACACCACCGATCGCGGGTTGGAGGTGGAAGACGTTCATCTGGCAGTGCATGGTAACGCTGCCCAGCAGTACGCCAGCACGATCTATCGGGCGTGCGTGAGCTATCGTAGCCGTGGGAAAACGGAATCGATCAAACTGATCGTGAAACTGGTCGCTTCGAAAGTGAACAGCCTAGCGGACGAGCTAACGTTCGACACTGAGCTGAAGGTGTACCGGGACTATCTGTCCAAGATGGAAACAATGCTGGGCGATGATGTTAAGGCGTGCAAGTTTGGTCCAAAGTAAGTGTGAGGGTTAAACGTTCAAACGTTCAAACGTGCTAATGTGTTTGACTCTCCACTGCAGGCTAATCTACTCTGCCGACGATCCAGTGCCGCATCTGATTTTGGAGGACTTGGCGAGCCAGCAGTTCGTGCACAGCTGCAAGCTGCTCGATGTGGACGATTCAAAGATAGTGTTAATTAAATTGGCCCAATTTCACGCGACATCGTACAGTTTAACCAACACTAGTGCCGTAAAGTTTTAGAAACGCTCTTCAATCGCCTGTAACCCTACACATTTCCACAATCATGCTTTGCATTTATTACAGGCCAACTCTTTGGACGCATTAAATAACGGGTTGTTTAAACAGAAACCCTCGGAAGGTGTAAAGTTTATGTTGGAAAACTTTACCCTCTTTGCGGAAGTGCTCTCGCAATGGGATGGTTACGCGAAGTATGCAGAACGTTTGAAGTGCATTCAACCAACGTTTATGGAGCGTGGTGCAGCAATATACAGGGGCCGTGGGTTCGGATTTCATGTGCTCAACCACGGTGATTTTCATTACAATAACATGCTGTTCAAGTTGGACCAAGATCGTCGGGTAGAAGATACAGTATTCGTGAGTAATTCAAGTAGCATTCACACTCAATCAGTTCTTCAAGCCATTTTTCTACATCCTTTCTCCGGTACAGTACGACTTCCAGCTCAGCTGTTGGACCACGCCGGCAGTGGATCTTCTATACTTTCTCTACTTCATCTGCAACCGTAAGACGCGTGACTCCCAGCGACATGCCCTGATACAGCTATATCATCAGGAGTTTACGCGCACCCTGGACACTGTCGGATACATGGGAAAAGTTCCAACGCTGCTGGATATAAATTGCGACCTGCAGCGCGCTGGATTCCTGGAGGTTGTTCTGGCGATCTGTTTTGTACCGTTTCTGTTTGCCGATTACAACCAAACCCTCAATGTGTATGGTAACGAGGAGGAAGCCCGTGCATATCGTCGCGCACTCTACAATGGTTCTCAGTTTAAGGAAGTTATTCTTCCCCTTCTACCCTACTTTCTATACAAAGGTTACTTAGATTAGCAAACGGTGAAATCATTTCAATAAAGTGACACACGCACATTACGATCGCTGGCATTTATTCAGCCCAATCGTGTTCATCTTCAATCCAGATAACCTTTTCGATCGTAAAAGTTTAACAGATACTCCATACGATCCTGGTACTTCGGGTGAGAGAAAAGTCGCTTCCGAAACGCGATCGCTTCCTCCGTGCGACCCAACAGACCGCCCAGGTCGGCATTGGCCGTATCCTCGAGAAGGCGCAGCGGTATGAGAAAAGTGGAAAACATCACCCCATTGTGGCCCTTGCGCAACATCTCCACTTGTATGTCGAGCAGGGTCGGTACCCGCTTGGCGTACTTTAGCTTGGTCAGCGTGTCCACCAGCTCGCCGTGGTAGTGCTGCAGCAGCAGATCAAAGTCCTCCACTGTCACGTCGTTCGATGCGGAAGTGAACAGCAGATAGCTCAGATCGATGGCCGGTGAGCCAAAGAACCCGGTGGCGTAGTCAACTAGTATCGCGTCGGTCGGCTTGCCGCTCGGTTCCGTCTTAAGCATCACGTTGTTCACCCACAGATCGCCATGGTTGAGCACGTTGAAGTCGGTTTCGGTGCGCGTGTACACCCGGCACCCTTTGGCGATGATGGTTTTTTCCAGCGCACACAGTTTTTCTGCTATTTTGCCCTTTGTCGTAGGCCAATTCGATGCCTGCTCACCGCAGGCGACGACACTGTTCTGGAACAGCGGATAAAAGTGAGGCACATCTTCGCTAATATTGCGATAATGGTGTGCTGCCATCGCGTCTTCTTCCTGTAAGCAGGGATATGGAGATTATCAGAGGGAGGATCTTGCACGGGTGACTACGCAATGCTTACAATGGTGTATAGAACTGCTGTAGCAGCGTGGAATTTGGCGATCTTTTCTAGCACGAGCTGAAGCTGACCAAAGTTTAGCCCGGCCGCTCGTCCCACCGGCTTGTAGCCTTGCAGTGACAGATCCTCAAAGACGAAATGTTTGATCGTGGTTGCATGGATCGCATGGGCACTGTTAGGAAGAGAGAAGGTAACCGGGTTATCACTTTGAGTTGGAGCACAAGCCTGTATCGATATTCTTACACCGGTGCCAGCCGCTTACTGTATCCGATCGAGCTTAGCAACTGTTCGACTTTCGGCATAACCACATCGTAGACGGCAATCTCCCGCTTGAACACATCGTACGCATCCAGCAGATCCGCATCCTCGTCCCGCGCGAACGACACCTTTATGATGTACGTCTGTGTTCTGGGGAAGGAATTAGCAGCAAGTTGAGTTGTGGTCGCCACTGGGGGTGTCACATTTGCTTCTCACCTGTGATTGTGGCTACCGGTCGTATAGTTTACCGTCACGCGCAAGATGTCACTGGAGTAGTTTTCGCCCTTAGCCAGCGGCGCAACCACCTTGAAGCTCTCGACCGTGATTGCACTTTCGCACTGCTCCCGCCGCAGTATGCCCTGCAGGTAGTCTCTGGTGATGAAGGGATACTTCTCCTCGATCGTGGCCGGATCCATGCTTTCTAACCTTACAGCAGCCAAGGGTTGCACGCCACACCTGTCCGCAAACACTGGAATGACTCAAATCGAATACCCGGGAGTAAGGTGAACTTAAATAGTTCACCACCCTGTCCTCGCGTCAAATATAGACCGCGATAGTGCTGACAGCTCGCGACAGAGATAAGAAGTGTAGCCCTTGTGATACGTATAATTGCTCGTAGCCCGTACGCAATCGACCAATCGTTTCAGCCGTTCTCTGCCCCATGTAATACACCGTTGTTTTCACTTCTTTTTAGCACTGGATGATGAACCGGTTGGTCGAATACGAAATCGAACCAATCGAACTGCGTTTTTTTTTTGTTGGGAATGCGCGCAAGGCACGACCACAACCACGAAACTGTTCTGACATCCGCAGATAATTGACCACCGCGCGCTTGTTCGCCCATTCGCTGCTCCGTCGGTCCGTTCGGTCCGGCCCAAAAACCATTGCACGACCACATGCAAAACCTTTATGCTCACCACAACCCCATTCGTGTGTGTTTTTTTGGTAACCCGAACGCTCAAAACAGGGCAGCTGCTTCACTTCCCCTGCCCTATGTTTTCCTCGCTCTAAGCAAGCGTTCAGAAAGACGCGCATACACGCATTCATCGTATTTTCTTGTTGCTTTTTTGTTGCGCGTACGGCGGGGATGAATGATCGCGTCGTTCTGTCCGTTCTTGTTGTTGGCTGGGTTTATGTTTGTATTTATAGAACTTATCAAAATCTTACCATCCCAAACATTCGGGCATTGTACTTCAGTGGCGACCGTTTGGGGTGGCACATTTTCAGCGAACTTACCCTGCGCAATAATCCGCGTTTCGAGCGTTCTCCCCACGCGGTGAAAGAAAACGCACGTGGTTTTGGCAAAGCAAAACCGGTCCTACACCAATACCAACGCCGAAAACACCCTGCCACGAGACGTACATCATGCGGTTGCATGTTCGAGATAAGTATTGTATTGCGTTGGAAGTGGGTAGTTTTGCGCGAAGGGGTAGTTTTGCGCGAAAATTGATACAATGTGGGAGAATTGCGTTCACGTTAGAGATTATTTTTACAAAATTATATTCAAATTTTATCTAACCAGGCACTTTGATCCAATAAACTAACGTAGTCTTGCGTTTTAAACTGTGGCTAAATTGGCCTATCTGGCTGTCCAGTTCATCGAGTTTCGCAAGAATTAAACAATATTGTCATAATTATGATAAAGGGTTGCCTGACCGTTTTTAGTTTTCTCTTCGATTTTAATTTTTCTTCGATTTACAGATAATTACCGGGTTATTGCTGAAGAGGATCCTCGATTTATTTCACCCAACTTTATTCAATCGTTTGAGTCACAAATGTTGAACCAATGACAATAATTGGTGTCAATACATATTTTTCCGTTTCAGTTTGCGATGGAAGCAGTATTATTTAATGATCGGGAGATGTTTATTTAGATGTTCTAGATGTAAAAGATGTTGTAAAACAAAAACAGAAAAGCCTCAGAAGTACAAGACGTAAACAACTGTATATAAATCAATAAATAAATAAATAAAACTGGTCCGCCAGTTTTATTTTATTTTTACTTCAAGTATATTTGAGAAAAAGTTAAGATTGTATTGTTAAATTTTATTAGATGGTTTCTGTCTTTCGGGTGTTAAATTTTATTAGGATTATCGGGAGAGTCTTTCTGTCCATTACTAGAATACCCGAGTCGAAATAGATAAATTTTGTTTACCAAAACAGCTTAAAAACCTGTCCACTATTTTTTGGGGAAAATACATGTAAACCTATTAAAACCTGTTTTTGTTATTTATTTTTCAAAAACTAATTTTACGGTCTGATTATAGTACACAAACCGCCCTCAACTAGACTTTAGGGTGCGTTCGTTCACCCCGTGCAATCACCTTGAAGCACACTGTTTTGATGACATAATTGCGATTGCGAAGGTTTGTGTGATTTGTATATTTCCTCTAGCGCACGCTCAATTGACGATCTCCACTGTTCCAGCATCACTGACCAGCATACGATCGGCTAGTAAAACATTCCCTTCCATCACCTCAAATAGGCGTTGATGAAACTGCGTAGCAGGAAGTGAGCAGAGCCGAGTTTTCGTTTATTAAAACTAATGCAAGTCACGTCTGTGTCTTTTTTTACGCATTCCAACAAACGCTCTTCCATCATCCTCACAGTATTTTTAGTATGGGGGCACACGATATCGCTTCGATGGCAGCCTCTACCAAGTGCGTGCACGTGCATCTGCAGCGTTACAAAAAAGATTGCCATAGTAACGGCTTCATTAGCACTAAACAGCCGTCCAGCAGTAGCAGTTGGAGTAGTCCATACGGTCAAGGCCAGCAGGGTGTACGCCAGTGTGTCAGCGTTTTCAAACATCGACTAGCACAGACAAATAAAAAAGCTCCTCCCTCTCACGTTGTGCAACCAGCGACCATCGCGGTCAGCGCTCAGTGTTCTAACGTGTTGCAATTGTATTCGCCATTACGCTGGACCGACAGTGATCTCGGTGCAAGTGCGCCAGGGTGGCGCTTTTATCTGTATTCCACACCATTGCAATACCGTACCGGCAGTATCTTTGGCGTGCCGTTGGTTGAAATTAGCAACGTGCATGATTGTGTGTGTGTTTAATGTTCCGCACTTTGTGATGCAATATGGCATCGATGCAGGCTTTAAACATTTAAGCGTGGAAACAAACACAAAATAGCACCAATTTTGTATGCTTACAAAAATGAAAACATTTCCTATTTGTTGCATCTCTCGCTCTCTCTCCCTCCCTCGTATATCGGTTTAGCAGCTTTAAGGGCATTTGTTGGGGGAAATTGTTTGTGTACAAAATGATTTTGTACGATCGTTGTTAATGTGTTAAGCTGAAACTGTATAATGCACTGATTCGTTCTGCACAGTTTATCCTGTTCTTGTTTGCTGTAGTGATCTGGTAGAGAACACGGTTTTATCTGCTGTTTTAATGCTCAGTCTAACAGTATTCATTATCTGCCGCTCTCCATACTAATCAAACCATCAATCATAATTCATACCAATCCGACATGGCACTATTTGCTATTCTACAGTTTTGTCTAGTCACGGTATGGCAAAAAATCACTCTTAACGACACTCACGTGGTTGGACCGATCGAGACGCTGGGAGGTTAACAGACAAAAGCTCCCTACTATCTCGCCGTATTTACATGACCAACAATGAGCTATCAACTATACGCCATATCCTACAGCAAACGTGCGGCAATTAGACCAACAAAAAACAGTATCATTACGATCGTCACCCATGATGAAGAGAATAAAACTAGCCGCGAATGGGTACGATCGTTACTGGTTGCACTGATAGTGAAGTTGTGTTGTGCACTTAGTTCTCCACCAACCGCATACGCATTTCGCCCTTACAAATATCAACATCCTTCTAAAGAGGCGTCATCCCGCCAGGGCACCTAATTCTTACACCATCTTCTCTCACCACTGGCACTGGGCCTGAGTTCCCTTTGCAGGCTGTATATCAGTTCACCACTATCAGCATACACACGCGCCCAATCTCTACGTCATCTCCGACGGATTGGTGTTCGGACCGGATGGGAGGGAGCGATGGTTGTGTGTCTTCAATCTTCATTGTTGTTACCCTTGGGTCGCGATGATTGTGTGGCACTGTGCGATTTGAATGTGCGATTTGAAGCAGCACCATCACCACCACCATCACGACGACGCGTTGCTGATTCTGCGCAGCACGCGATCAGTTGTAAACCGACGGCCAAACATAACGGTCGCTAGCAACGGCGAACGCGCGCGCATACCCGAGTGGACTGAGCAACTTCGCGCGCAATCAAAACTCGCAAAGTGATACAACGATCGGGATCGGAACCGGCGCTTCACGATGGCATTCAACAAGGATGAGATGAACGCACCGAGCTGGATGAACCGAAGCTTCTTCGAGAAGGTGTTGCGCCATGCGGAGCGCAACAGTGCGCTAACGGTGGACGAGTTCCGCATCCTGCCCGGCACCAAGCCGGGCGATCACTTTGCGAGCGTGATATTTCGCGCGATTGTACGCCACAGCGGATCTGCGGACGAGGTGTCACTGATCGTGAAGACGCTGCCTTCCGAGGAGGGCCTCAAGAAGGACATCCTCAAGGATGGGTACGTGTTCGAGACGGAGACGCTGATGTATACCGTCATTGTGCCGGCGATGCAGCGGCTGCTGCAGTCCGTCGGCGATCACACCGTGCTGGGTGCGAGGTACGTATGCCGTGGGTGGTCGCCCAATGTCGAAGGCCTATCGGGCGATCTTGTCTGCCGAAAATTGTGTCCCGGTTGAGTTGTATGATTAGATAAGCCTCGGGAATGGTTTGGCAAGGTGGGAACAGAAAAATGAAATTGCCATAAAAGTTTATTACGTCGCAATGGTGTTAATTAATCGATTGGCCTGCAGTAACATGAAGGCACGAGCCATCTTTGCACGTTGACACCCGGTTCTTTATTATGGCGGTTCCTGCCGATAGTCTGATATTGTTCCAAAAGATATTGTTGGGGCGTGTGTGTGGTGTTTTTATCAACCAGAAGAGCTTTTGCAAATCGAAAAAAGGGAAGAACTGGATGGTTCTCTCGGTTCCTGTAACGGTCGATCGTTGTTAGATACCCATCTAAACCTGCCCTATATATAAAACATAGTGCCCAGTGCCTAGTAACATCTCGCTATGCTAAGAGGATGATCCACTTTCAGTCTACTTCCCTACGTGATGATAATATAAAGAAAAACGTTCATATTTGTGTTTCCACGGCAAAGCTATGTGAAGCGGAATGCGAATTTTCCATTGAAAATTGTTGTTATACTATGATCACTCAAAGGAAGGAACAACAAACCCCGAATACGCTAATTGCTACATTTTTTTTCATTGTAGTTTTTGGCCCTATTAAATCATCATTTAAAGGCGATCAAAAGACTATGGAGAAATAAGAATAATTTGATACTCAAACCGTTGATGAGATGATAAAACATAGGGTAAAAGCCAGATAAAAGACAAGATAAACTGCATTAAATATCAGTCCAAAACCTGTACTTTACCGTTTGAGGGCTAGAGGTTCCATCTGCTTCTGATATTCCATATCATTATGTCTGCATACCACTGAACATATTATCCACCGTATGTCTGTTTGGGTGTGTGGCTTCGTGTCATATGATGCCGTGCGTGCTTTCGCTCGTAGTGCTATTTTTACAACATTGTCTGGATAATTGCTGAATTTGCAGCAATTAAAATTCTTCAGCTTGTGAAACTTTCCTGTACATTATGATCGCGATTTCCCAAGCGCAAAGTCGAAGAGTTCTCCATTGGTGTACGAGTTGACGTGCCGTGTTCTCGAAACATGGACAAGATTCGATTCCGACTCTAGAATATCACTCCTTGAAGGTTCTAACTATGTGGTTATGTGAGAAAAAGGCGTTTATAAGTCGATCCCAAGACGTTGGCAAAAAAGAATAAATGCCTCGAGTATGCAAATATAACACTTTTAATTTCAAAATGCTATAGAATATCAATGAGTATTCGTAGTGAAGAAACGTAGGAACTCCATGCACGTTTACCGCAACACATGTGTAATTGAATCGTTTCAACCCACACCGATATTCCTACATGAGAGCTGGGTAAATGTTGGTTAACAAATTAGCATAATACGCCCTCCAGATGAGGATATTAAAACCACAACGTCTAGTGTACGGGTTGAGTTATAAACCATTAAAGATGTGGGATGGCGGGAGTACAATACCGCAAAAAGATGCGCACATATTGTGTGATCTAACCGAGTGACGCATGCAAACAAATGCACTAATGATAATGCAAACGGATTAACTGGCAATTTAATCTGCCTGAGCAGTCTGACATTATTTCTATGGCAGTGCATAGTACAAAAAAAGAGTATGAGCTTACATTTCATACAGAGCACACCGTTAAAGATGCAACCGTGCTGAACTGTTGGATTTTGTGTAAGAACACATTGAGCTAAACTGCTGTTTCTTCCTTACCCTAAACAGAATTCCGGCACTTCCGGCAGCCAATAGGTTAGTCCGGCCTTGCTACGGGGGATGGCAAATAATTTTTTGTGATTAAAAAATATAAAATAGCTATGAAAACGCTACACATCTAGGAAGGTTCTAAAATACAACATAAAAACGATACAATTTAGATAAATGGATACATTCAAGCTAAATTGAAGCCCACTCCTGACGAAAAAAAGTAAGTATTATATTGGGACGGCTCTCTTCATCCTTGGACTTTATTTCTTAATACCACCGAACGTGCCCGGCTGATGGAAGTATAAAAAAATTACAGACAAATCGATGTAAACTCCTATATTTAGAAAAAGCTTTTTGTTTTGTAAAAATGCAAACAAATCTGGAAACCCTTTAAGTAAAAAATAAGCATTGCCCGATGGCTGCAGTAAAATATTGGCTATTTGGCTAAATGTTTATTTAATGATTAGTTTTTTCATTCCTATGACCTGAACGGAGGAAAAAAAAGGTCACGTCGACAACGTCGACCATCTGTGAAACACGCTGTCACTGTAATCCCATTTATATTTCGCAGACTTCTATATCATGAAAAGCTTCCCACCTGGGTCATGGTATTTGAAGATATCACCAAGCAAGGGTACCAGATGAAGGTGAAGCAGTTGGATTTGGAGGAATCCAAGGTGGTCTTTGCCAAAGTGGCCCGTTGGCATGCGGCCTCCATGTACCTTGTCGACACGGTAAGCAAACGCCCGACTGCACAGCGTAGTGGTACATTCTTACTTATTGCCTTATTTGCCCATCGCACAGTTGCCGGAAATGAAAAATCTTAACAAAGGCGTCTACAACTTGTTCGGGAAAATCATCAATTTTTGCAAATGTGGCAAAGCTGCATCGCGATGCTGGCAGGGATAGTGAAGGAAATGCCCGACTGGAGCAATATTCGGAAAGAATCGCCAGCATAAAGGAGACCATTTTCAAGCGTGCCTCCGCGATCTACAACTACGACCCATCGTCCTACGTGCCGTGCTGAACCACGGTGATTGTCACTTCAAAAACATGATGTTCAAGCGAACGGAAGGGAAGCTGGACGATATTATGCTGGTAGGTAGCGGAAAGCATGCTGAAAGATGGATTGATTACGTTTTCGAAATGCTCATCACCGTCCGTTTGGGTCGTTTGAATTTTTAGCTCGACTTCCAGCTCAGTCTCTGGGGAACGCCAGCGGTCGATCTTATCTACGCGATGTACAACTCCGTATCGATCGACACCCGCGAAGCGCACCGTGACGAATTGATCAGTTTTTACCATGAGGAGCTTACCGCGTGCCTGACCAAGTTCGGCTATCTGCGCAAACTAGCCCACCCTGTTGGAGATACATTTGGAGATGCTCAAGTGTGGTTCATTTGGGTAGGAATTGGTTGGCCTCCCTTTTTCGCTTGTTATCGTATTCTAACGCAACTGCTCGTCTTTTGTCCTACAGAGTTCCTGCTCGCGGCCACCTTTGTGCCATTCATGTGCGTAGATGCGACCGAAATCATGGACATACCCGAGAACGGTGAAGGATTCGAGATGGATTTTGCCGAAATCGACAAGATGATGGAAAGTTTCAAGAAGTGCTTCCTGCACCCAGTGTACGTTGAATTCATTACGAAGAACCTTCCAAGTTCGCTCACAAAGGTCTGATAGATCTGGAGTGACGTTGGGAAGCGATGTGTTTGCAGAGCTTGCGAGTATTTAAGGGTTAAGTGCAATTCATCCACCGCAGGATAGTGAAAAGGAAGCGCACG
>NC_054082.1:42770796-42860796 GCF_017562075.2 Anopheles merus
AGACCGGCATGGTTCCTGTTCTGAAGATAGCACAGGGGCTCGTGGATTCAGAAGGCACGTACGAGATAACAGTATCACGGCAGGTGCATCCAATTGATGACCGATGCTGAAGTCTGCAGTTGATGGTCAGATAATAACCCAGGTAACCACTATATACTTCGAGGTCGGCTTAAAATCTGGTAAGGCTATATACGACTACGGAGTCTGTTAAGGAAAATTGGTTCAAGACTTTGCTATTTTATATCATTTTCACATTTCGTGAAGCAAATTATCCAAGTATCCTATAATTTGTAGTGAAGGCCCAATTTGTCTATGTGTTGGCGCGTAAAGTAAACGTTTGATCTGTACGGGAAATTTCCTTCTATTTTTGGACCAGAAAGATAAAAAGGTATGTTAATGCTTCCATGTGTTTCCTTTTCACAGGGTTTCCCACGATTTATTGGTCAGTTCCCATGATTTTTTGGTGCATTCCCTCGATTTTTGATGGTATCCCATAGATTTTTGGTTCGTTCCCATTTGTTATTGGTATTTTCCTATTGGATATCAATACAGTTGGAACAAAAGATTCTAGGAAACGGCAAAAAAATCGAGGGAACGCACAAAAAAAAATGGTAGCCTACCAAAATTGATGGGAACCAACCAATAAATTGTAAACCCTGCATAATATAACGTGTATCTATGAAAAAAAAAAACGATAGAATTTATCATTTCAGCTCTCAAACATGGTAGGAAGAAGACGTCCCACATCGGAAAGCCGTACCACCGTGGTCAGAACCGTAAATCAGTTTTTTAATATTGAACAGTGCCATTCCCATAGTGCTCCCCTTGCTCTTGTACGGTACCCCCTGCTGGACGGTACACTAACGAAAACTGGACTTTATTGTTTACGATTGTCCACCTGGCGGTAAACAAAGTTCTATTTGTTATGGGCCAACCTGATGGTCCCATAGATCGCTACCGAGGACACTCATTGAAGTGTGTGTGCGATCTATCGGGAGGTCAGCGAACGCGCGCTCGGCACGATGCGTGAGTGCCGATCGGAGAGAAAGATATGGCGCGCGCTTGAGAAAGGTCGTGGAACAAAGTGGTAGCAAATCGTTTACGAGTAAATATAAATAACTAGGACTTTCCGACACATCGTTTTAAAGGAAGTAACGCGTTAACGTTCTTAGCATTCTTCGACGAGTAGAAAACACAATAAGACTTTTTCAGTGCAGTGCAGTTAGTACGAAAGGCATTGTTAAAGTGTTCGCGTGTGAAGTGCATCCTTTAGCGGAAAAGAGAGGCAATTTCATCGCAGCGGCATTCAAATGTTTAATCCCGAAGGCGATGCCGAGATTGAAGAGCAGCGACGTTTGTCTCTGAACGGTGCAAGGGCTATGTTCCCGGGCTTTGTTCAGCCAACGCAAAATGCACCGATGCAACCAGCACAACCGCCATCGCAATCGCAATCCCGCCATCCCTTGCTTCATCGACACAAGCAGGACTGGTCATAAACGGTTCTGAAACGGGAATGTTTTTGCAAATGCTGAATCTTATGCAGCAGCAAATGCAGCAGAGCAGCAACACAGCTATCTCAGCAGCAACAAATGATAGCACACATGATGCAGCAAACACCACACACGACAGCGCAGCCCCAACAACAAGCCCAGCAGGCTCAACAGTATGCACAGCAGCCCGCAGCACCAAGGAATCCAGAGTTGATTATGAATGCTTTGGCAGGAAGCATCAAGGAATTTCGGTTCGAGCAGAATCCGGCGTGACGTTCCCTGCATGGTATGCACGTTACGAGGATTTGTTCGTGCAAGACGCCTCCCGACTAGAGGATTCAGCGAAATTGCGGCTGCTCATTCGCAAATTGGGCACAGCGGAACACGCGCGGTACTGCAACTTTATCCTTCCTCGCGTTCCCCGCGACCTCACGTTCGATGATACAGTTAGCAAACTAAAAGCCCTATTTGGAAGCGCGGAGTCCCTGCTTAGCAAGCGATACAAGTGTTTGCAAATTATGAAAGGCGCATAACGAAGACTTGATGACATTCGCATGTCGGGTTAATCGCGCTTGTGTTGATTTCCAATTCAGCGCTATGACCGAGGAGCAGTTCAAATGCTTAATGCTTGTTTGTGGTTTGAAAGAGGAAGCAGATACTGAAATCCGCACACGGCTTCTTGCTCGCATCGAAGACAAGGCAGACCTCACGCTGGAGCAGCTTTCTGCCGAAGCTCAGCGCATCACAAGCTTGAAGGTGGACAGCGCGATGATAGCCACCGAGGGAAACGAGCGAGTTTTCGCTATGCGCGGTGACTACAAGCAACGGTACGCGCAGCAGACACAACGCAGCTTCAGCAACCAGCAACATCCTCGGCAAGCAGACCGAAGCGCACCAGCAGCGAAACCACCGGGTCCATGCTGGTTATGCGGCGATCATCATTGGATACGAGATTGTTCGTACCGGTCGCATAAGTGCGAGGATTGTGGCAAGTATGGGCACCGCGAAGGGCATTGTAACACTGCAGGGCGAAAGAAAAGAAAAAATAATTTCTACAAGCGCTCTTCAGTAGCGACAAGGGTAGTTTCCATTAATTTTTTTAGCGTACAACAAAACCGGAATATGTGACTATCCACATTGGGCAGAAATCGGCCAGGTTACAGCTCGACACTGGCTCGGACATTACGATGATAGGACGAAAGACCTGGAAACAGCTCGGCTTGCCAACTCTATCTCCAGCGCAACTGCACGTTAAAACGGCAACTGGTGCACACATTCAGCTGAATGGCGAATTTGAAGCAAATATTACGATTAACGGAAGGACTGAAACGGCGATAATAAGAGTTATTCCGTCAGATTTGCAGCTATTAGGAGCCGATCTTATCGATATTTTTCGCTTGCAGCCATGCCGATGAACCAGTTTTGCAACAGAATAGAGAGCGATTCTGCAAAATGGAGAAGCGATTTCCAGCTGTTTTCCACGGTACAGGTTATGCACAAAGGCCAACATAAAGCTGCAATTGAAGGAAATGTCCGTCCTATTTTCTGTCCGAAGCGTCCCGTAGCTTACGCTATGCAGGCAACAGTCGAGAAAGAGCTAGACAGGCTATAAGCATTCAAAGTCATTACGCCAGTTGACTATTCCGAGTGGGCTGCGCCGATTGTCGTCATTAGAAAGGGGAACGGTAGTATTCGCATTTGCGGAGATTACTCCACCGGACTGAATTCGGCTCTTCGGTCATACGAATACCCGTTACCGCTCCCAGACGATATTTTCGCTAAGCTAGCCCAATGCAGATTCTTTAGCAAAATCGACCTTTCAGACGCCTTTTTACAGGTCGAAATTGATGCAGATACCGACCCTTGCTACCATAAACACACATCGCGGCTTATATTATTACAATTGCCTGCGCTCGGTATCAAAATAGCTCCTGCAGCATTCCAGCAGCTAATAGACACCATGCTTGCAGGACTAAAAGGAACATCCGGATATATGGATGACGTAATCGTTGGTGGCAAAACGGAACGCGAGCACGATGAAATCTGCTAAATCTATTCCGCCGAATACAGGAATTCGGATTCACTATCCGTGCAGACAAATGTGCGTTCAAAATGCAGCAGATAGAGTATCTGGGTTTCATCGTCGATAGTCGTGGCCTTAGACCAAACCCAGCAAAAATCGACATAATTTGGAAGCTGCCAACACCAACAAATATCACCGAGGTACGTTCATTCCTAGGCGCGATCAACTACTATGCAAAGTTCGTTTCGAAAATGCGCGACCTACAATACCCGCTAGATATGCTATTGAAAGACGAGAGCAATTTTTATGGACTCGAGAATGTGATCAAGCCTTCAGCAAATTCAAGAAATTTCTCTCGTCCGATTTACTGCTGACACATTATGTCCCGAACGCCGAAAGTGTGGTATCTGCAGATGCATCATCAGTGGGACTTGGTGCAACAATTAGCCATAAATACGCCGATGGCTCGATAAAGGTTGTACAACATGCATCAAGGGCGCTAACGCAAGCCGAAACAAGGTACAGCCAAATAGACCGCGAAGGTCTTGCCATTATTTTTGCGGTCACTAAGTTCCACAAGATGCTGTATGGTCGTCATTTTTGCCTGCAGACAGACCACCGTCCACTAGTAAGAATCTTCGGCAGTAAAAAGGTATTCCGGTTTGCACGGCAAACAGACTGCAACGATTCGCACTGACCTTGCAGCTGTATGACTTCAGCATCGAATATGTTCCCACTACTAAGTTCGGTAACGCCAAAATACTATCGAGACTGATAAGGGAACATGCCAAACCGGAACCGGAGTACATCATAGCCAGCGCCGAACTCGAGGAGAATGTAAGTTTTGTAGCAACAAATTCTATTAATGCATTTCCTCTTAATTTTAGGACGTTGCGAGAGCTACAAACACTGACGCAGTCTTGAAGAAGGTTCACCAGTACGTCATGGAAGGTTGGCCTCGAAACCTGAGCTACGGTGCAGACCTGGCACGCTTTTTCAATCGAAGCAAAGCCCTTTCTTCGGTTCGAGGATGCATTTTGCTCGGGGAGAGGGTAGTGATTCCTACCAGACTAGGCGAGAAATGTCTGAAGCAGCTACACGAAGGCCACACCGAAATGCAAAGGATGAAGGCACTTGCCCGGAGTTATGTATACTGGCCAAGCTTGGATGAGGACATTTCCGAGTGCGTTAAGACCATGCCATGCATGTGCGGTAGCCGCAAAATCGGCTCCTCATGCGAAACCATTATCTTGGCCAGCCACTAACAGCCCTGGGAATGTTCACATCGATTATGCAAGGCCATTAACGGCGAATTTTATTTGGTGATAGTCGACGCAAATACTAAATGGCCAGAGGTTATAAAGGCAAATTCAACATCGACCGCTGGAACAATTGCTATATTAAGAGACGTATTTGCTCGTTTTGGGTTCCCCATTACACTCGTGAGCGATAACGGGCCGCAGTTTTCGAGTACTGCATTTACCGATTACTGTTGTAGCAAAGGCATACAACATGTTACAAGCCCACCGTTTCATCCACAGTCGAATGGGCAAGCAGAACGTTTTGTCGACACCTTTAAAACGGTCGGTCAAAAAGATAGAAGAAGGTGGAGCGTCCCATAGAGAAGCTCTCGATATTTTCCTCCAAGCGTACCGATCAACGCCCAACGCCGCTCTCGAAAATCATCGCTCGCCTGCAGAGGCAATGTTTAATCAAAAAATAAGAACAGCGATGGAACTGCTAAAGCTTCCGCCGACCACTGAAACGCGCCTGAGGAACATGGTGGGGGCTTCAAGAGTGGTGATTGCGTTTGCGCGAAGTGATATTCGCGCAACTCTTGAAATGGGTTTCCGCACAGGTTGTTCGCATGATAGGGAATGTGATATATGAGGTTAAGACGGATGACGGCCGTATGGATTGCCGTCACGTAAACCAGCTGCGGAAACGGGACACCGGCAGTTCAGAGCAGTCAACTAATCTCGCGGCTCGTACGCAATTGCCGCTAGATCTGCTCATCGAAGAGCCAAGAGATGTCGTGCCAGTTGAGGACCCTACATTGATATCCTCACCGCTCCTACCATCATCATCCGACGAGGTCCGTGGTATGACCTCCACACCGCCGTTACCATCTCCACGACCAGTACCTGTCCAACGAAGAAGACGTCAGCAGCCGGTACAATCGCCACGCCGATCCAACAGGTCCAGACGATTCCCGCTTAGGCTTGATGGGTAACTGGTGGACATAAAAATAGGAACTTTTTTCTGTGACCGAAAGACATAGTTCTTGTCAGAAATATTTGGTAGCCCTGAAAAGGACTGTTTAAGTGGTTGTTGGGAGGAGGTGTTGCGGTGTTCCACAGAGCGAAAACACATTCTAACGGTCAATGTGGTGACCGTTATTTGCTATCACTTCCTGACAGCGTTTGGCCATATCGTCGATGAGCTTACGGCATTCGCTTTCGGTATGTTTTTCTACATAACCTCGCAGCGTGTCCATAGATCATCGGCTGAACGTGCAGGCTGGTTCTTAAGCTGACGCTTGAGAGTTGACCACAGATTTTCAATCGGGTTTAGGTCAGGACTCAACGCAGGCCACGGTAGAACTTGCACATCCTGGTTTGCCAAATAACATTTAACTGTTCGCGATGTGTGCTTAGAGTCGTTATCATGCTGAAAGATGTAATGCTCTTCGTCTCCGAATTTTGTCGGGCGTATGGCAACATCTTACGACTAAGTATTTTTCTATACCCTTCCGAGTTCAGTGTCCCGTTGATACGGAACAAAGGACCCGGCCGTGCCAGGAGAAGCAACCCCACACCATAACGTGGCCGCCTCCGTGACTTCGGGTTTTTATCGTATTTTTCGGATGATACGCCTGATTAGGAAGGCGCCAGACGTATTTAATGCCGTCCGAACCATCCAGATTGATTCTGGACTCATCCGAAAAAGATTTTGCTCCACCAAAAGATGGATGCAGCTAAATGTTCTTCGGCAAACCGAATGCGCGCTTCTACGTGGTGCGGCAGCAGCTTACGAACCTTCCGCGGTCTCCGGCACAGAACCCAGCGGCGTGTAAACGGCGAGACACCGTTTTCGCCGAAACTTGCAAACCAAGCTCCTGCTTGATTTGAGCGCAAGTTTTGAAAGGATCCGCCTTGATTATCTCAACAATCTGCGCGTCAACGTCGGCCGTTGTTTTTCGCGGACGACCTGTCGATTTACCCGTAGCCTCGCTACGAATGGCGTTGTCCACAAACGTCCGCGAACGGCCGAACGCCTTGCAGATTGTCTTGATTGGCACGTTCTCACGATAAAGCCCCTGAATGTGTTTTCGCTCCTCTGGTGTGCAGTGCTTTCCGCGACCCATGATGATTTTGTGGAATTTTTCAACAGCAACCTTTCACCTTGACCACTGATGGAAGAATGAAGCTCAACACGATTTGGCTCTCCTTTATACTGCCGCAAAACGCTGCCGGCACTCAAAACTCAGATAAGTAGCGCACCAAAAATGAGAGTATAAAAGGCAAAATTCGGCTATTGCAAATTCAGTACGCCTCGAACTGTTGGCGATGACACACCTAGTGCACGCAAAAAAAAAACACACAATTTTTTTTTTCCTATTTTTATGTCCACCAGTGTACCTGCTGCAATAAAAAGGGCAGATGTTATGGCCAACCTGATGGTCCCGTAGATCGCTACCGAGGACACTCATCGGGCGTAGATCGAAGTGTGTGTGCGATCTATCGGGAGGTCAGCGAACGCGCGCTCGGCACGATGCGTGAGTGCCGATCGGGGAGAAAGATATGGCGTGCGCTTGAGAAAGGTCGTGGAACAAAGTGGTAGCAAATCGTTTACGAGTTATTAATAATAAACAAGGACTCCAATCCCATCGTTTTGAAGGAAGTAACGCGTTAACGTTTCTTAGCGTTCTTCGAAAGAAAACGAAAATATAACACTACTCACACATCTACACATTTTGCTCCGTCAGTTCTTTTATTTGGCATTGAACAGAGAGGTCCAGTGATCGATGAATTAACCGAACATTTGGATGAGATAAATAACGATTCAAGAGTGGATTAAATAGTATATGATCACAAGCATCAGTTAACATAATGAACAACAACAAGTTAATGAGCAACAACACCTGTCGAATGTAAACCAGCCCCTGAATTTGTAGAAGGAGAATTTGTGGTAATACGAAACGTAGATAGCACGGTAAACTCAAACAAAAAGCTTATCCCTAGATTCAAGGCCCCTATGTCATACCAGACGACTTCCAAACGATCATTATGTTCGGGACATCGATGGGTGTCAGCAGACCCAACTTCCTTATGACGGAGTGTTGGAGGCGAATAAGTTGAGAAAGTGGATGTGCCGATCCCGGGCAGTGATTGACTTCCTTTTGCGTATCTTTGGCAACATTTAGTCTATAAGTAAATTGAGGGCAATTTATCATGTCAGGAAAGGCCGAGCTGTAAACATCTTTAGTTTATAGTAATCTTGGGTTTTGATAAATACGATGTCCGAAGAAGTGACAGTGTGCGAGCTGTCAAAGCAAAAAAAAAGAGATAAGCTTTGGGAAAAGACCTTCTCCAATAAACGGGAAAAGACCTTCTCCAATAATCTACTTTGACACGCACTCTTTATACTGCAGCTATAACAGGTTTCGATATCGCAGATATTGAGTAAAATCCAACGTAACCTCTGCAGGTGGCCTGACTCGTTTTGGCGCTTCTACCACAGCAAAACAAAATCTACGCATACACCGAAATCCATTACGTATAAAGGAGCAACAAGTGCAACACTAATGAAATGTGCAATCTCTTCGCGGATCGCTTCGCAGATTGCTTTTCACCGGCCATGAATGATACCGATACCATTGATGCTGCCTCGTCAACACACACTCCGGCTGGCGCAATTAACATGAGCACTCCTTTCATCGACAGTGAGATCGTTTTATCTGCCCTAGCGCAACTAAAGCCTTCCTTCGCTCCTGGACCCGACGGAATTCCTTCTACCGTGCTGAAACGCTGTCAAACGACAGTAGCACCTATCTTGCAAATTGTTCAATGCATCGCTAGCCAATGGCTACTTTCCCAAAATGGAGGAAATCTTGGATGGTTCCTATTTACAAAAAGGGCGACAGGACAGATGCCATCAACTACCGGGGTATTACATCTTTGGTGCCATTGCCAAGGTGTTCGAACTAGTGATATACAAACATCTGCTACATGCATGCCGCAGCTACCTAAGCCCGTATCAACATGGATTCGTGCCAAAAAAGTCGACTACCACGAACCTGGTTGAATTTGTAACCTATTGCACTAATCAAATTGATGCCGGAGCTCAAGTCGATGCAATTTATACAGATCTGAAAGCAGCATTCGACTCTCTTCCGCACGCAATTCTTCTCTCTCGCTAAACTCGACAGCTAGGAGTTCCCAGCTCGCTCGTACAGTGGCTTAAGTCTTACCTAACTAATCGCACATACACCGTGAAAATTGATAAGCACATGTCCAAAGAAATAGTCAGCAGCTCGGGGTGCCACAAGGAAGCAATATTGGCCCGCTTCTCTTCATATTGTTTATCAACGATGTTACCCTGGCTTTACCTCCCGACAGTATCAGTCTGTTTGCCGACGACGCAAAAATTTCTCGCCTATTCACAACACAGGCGATTGTACATTCCTGCAAGACTGCATCGAAATTTTCTGTTCGTGGTGCAAGCGTAATGGACTGACTATCTGCATCGAGAAATGCTACTGTGTGTCTTTTAGTCGATGCAGGAGCCCAGTGACTGGGACCTACTTCATGGACGGCACTGCAGTTAATCGACAGAATCATGCCAAAGACCTGGGCGTTCTGCTTGACTCTAGTTTGAACTTAAACAGCATATCGATGACGTTTAGCCAGAGGAAATCAATTACTTGGCGTGGTTTATCCGGACAACTAATGAATTCCGTAACCCCATGTGCTTAAAGCTGTGTACAACTGCATCGTTCGTTCGGTTCTGGAATATTCGTGCGTAGTCTGGAGCCCAACTACCGCTTCTTCAATTGCTCGACTTGAGGCGATTCAACGTAAGCTCACGAGATATGCCCTACGCCTACTTCCCTGGCAGGATCGCAATATCTTCCTCCGTATGCTGCGCGGTGCCGTCTTCTAGGCCTTGAACTCTTTCGGTTAGAAGACGCAATGCACAGTGCTCTTTCATCGCTGGATTGCTAAATGGCTCTATCGACTCATCGCCTTTGTTGCATCGAGTCGATATCTATGCACCATCCCGAACACTTAGGTCTAGAGAACTCTACGGCTCGCTCAACCCCGTTCCAGTGCTGGTCGGTCTGACCCTATGTTCCGCATGTCGGCTGTCTTCAACACTGTCTCGGATTGCTTCGACTTCGATATCTCAACTCAGTGCTTCAAGGAACGTCTCCGGCTTTTGCCGTGGCCGCAGTGAATTGCGATGTAAATCTTATTTTTGTTCTATGTATTTTTTTTTCTCAATTGAACTGTTACATCTTAATTAGGCCATACGGCCCGTTGAAGATTAAATAAATAATATAATAATAATAATATAATAAACTCCTCGTGAAAAAACTAAAATCCGGGTATATTACAATATAAATATATATAAGTTATAAGTTATATATAACATATATATACATATAAGTTTTGTGCGGTAACAAGTTCCAGCAACTGCATACATTTTCTCTCCAACACATGCTTTCTAGCTGGGAACTTCACTCGCTTATTTATCCCCTTGTACATAATGCTGACTGTTACTGTCGCCGACAGCGGTAATTAGGCTGCGCCAAAAGGGTATGCAATCTGCATCACAACCAACAACAACAACAAATGTCAACAGCGTAGGACGTAGGATCAAGGGCCAAGGGCTTAGCGATCGCTAGAGCAGCATGTACCAGCAGGATGCATACATTTCTTGGAAAATTTGTAAAAACAAGGTTTTAAATCCCCAGGGGTAAAAATAAATGAATTATATAAACTGGAGAAAACATTTGGTGGCTCCAGAGAGGATAATAATTCATTAGTATTTTTATTTACCCCGTAAGAGGGACCCTTCATTGGGACAACCTGGCCAAAAAATATTAGTATATGTGTCGTATTGTCCAAAACCCCTTCCCCGCCCCTTCGAGTCCCCACCCCCTCGATCAACCGAGTCGGGCCAGCCAGCAGCCCCGCTGCCAGGGAAGGACTCAACCGAGTCGGGCCTGCCAGGAGCCCTGCTGCCAGGGAAGGACTCAACCGAGTCGGGTCAGCCAGGAGCCCCGCGCCAGGGAAGGACTCAACCGAGTCGGGCCTGCCAGGAGCCCCGCTGCCAGGGAAGGACTCAACCGAGTCGGGTCAGCCAGGAGCCCCGCTGCCAGGGAAGGACGCAACCGAGTCGGGCCAGCCAGGAGCCCCGCGCCAGGGAAGGACTCAACCGAGTCGGGCCTGCAAGGAGCCCCGCTGCCAGGGAAGGACTCAACCGAGTCGGGTCAGCCAGGAGCCCCGCGCAAGGGAAGGACTCAACCGAGTCGGGCCTGCCAGGAGCCCCGAGCCAGGGAAGGACTCAACCAAGTCGGGCCTGCCAGGAGCCCCGCGCCAGGGAAGAGCTCGTGGGAGCTAGGCCGCTGCCAGGGAGGTAGCCGCCCACCGCCCCGCACCAGGGAAGAGCTCGCGGGAGCTAGGCCGCTGCCAGGGAGGTAGCCGCCCACCGCCCCGCACCAGGGAAGAGCTCGTGGGAGCTAGGCCGCTGCCAGGAAGGTAGCCGCCCACCGCCCCGCGCCAGGGAAGAGCTCGTGGGAGCTAGGCCGCTGCCAGGGAGGTAGCCGCCCACCGCCCCGCGCCAGGGAAGAGCTCGTGGGAGCTAGGCCGCTGCCAGGGAGGTAGCCTCCCACCGCCCCGCGCCAGGGAGGTAGCCGCCCACCGCCCCGCGCCAGGGAAGAGCTCGTGGGAGCTAGGCCGCTGCCAGGAAGGTAGCCGCCCACCGCCCCGCACCAGGGAAGAGCTCGTGGGAGCTAGGCCGCTGCCAGGAAGGTAGCCGCCCACCGCCCCGCACCAACAGCAAAGCTGAGCACCGTAGAAAGTCGGTAAGCGATTTACTATTTTTTACTATAATTAAGAGTGAAGTGAAGTGAAACAAAAAAAAATGGCGACATCAAAGGCGAGGGCAATCAAGGACGCGGAAGTGAATCTCGTAGAGGTGATAGTTGGTCTAAAACAGGAATTAGCGGAAACCAAAGAAAAGTGGGAAAAGGAATCAAAGGAATTAAAAAAAGTAATTGAAAGTAGGGCAAAAGAAGATGAAGCGTCAATCCTCTTAAAGGAGAAACGCCAGGCTTTCGATACGATGATGATCGAACAACGACAAATTTTTGATGAATGGAAGAAACAGACTGAAAATCCGCAAGTAAAGACCACTCCAATTAACTCGACCAGTAATTTAGAAAGCATAGTACATTCATTAGCGGATGCACTGAAAACACGCACTAACACTGCTATCCTCGATCTTCCCGAATTTGATGGGGACTATAAAATGTGGCCTAGGTTCAAAGCTATTTTCGATAAAACTAACCAAGAAGTTGGAAGAAGAATATGGGAATGCAAACATAGTTTACAAAGCACTTTTAGCAGACCTCATGCAAAATGAACATCCATCCCTTAGTAAACCTGTTGGGAAAAACTGAGCGCAGCACCGCTACTCAACCCTGTCGCCACGTGACAAGGGCTTGACGTACGCGTTCGGCTAAGCTCGGCGCTGCTCGACTAAGTTCGGGAATGAAGGGCTCGGGATCGGCCTCTTCATCTTTTATCCGCCGACCCGGACGGACGTAGCGCGTGCTCGTCCCGTTTTATCTTGTACAGTGCGTGTCTTGTAAACGCGTCTATTTTATGTAATATTTAATTTGTAAAATAAATAAGTAATAAGTTGCAAACCATAAAAGTGGCGACGAGTAAAAAGGAAAAAGACTTTAGTAGTGAAAAAAGTGTAAAGTAATACGTGTGCAAAATTCCGTCAACGCGTAAACGGCGCCGAAAGGACACGAGTCCGGAAGACATCGAGATGGATGAAGAGCAGCGAAGACTTTCGCAGCATTTCGAGGTTCCGGGACCGGTGTTTCTGCAACCGGTAAATGGTCAGCCCATCCTGCCCAACGCTCCTGCCATGGATCAGCCCACGGGAGTCCAACCATCGACAAGCCAGCAATCGCCATCGTTCCAGCCAGCGACAAGCCAGCAAGCGCCATCGTTCCAGCCAGCGACAAGCCAGCAAGCGCCATCGTTCCCGCAAGCCACAAGCCAGCACCCGCCATCGCTGTCGAATTCATGCGCAAACGGTGAGCCCTCAATGATCCAATTAATGCAACTTTTGCAACATCAAATGCAACAGCAACAGCAAATGCAGCAACAGTTGATGACAAAATTAATGCAGCAGCAGCAGCAGCAGCCGGTATCACAACCGGTAACAGCATCACAACCAGTAACATCACCGAGTTCCGCTTCGAGGTCGAAGCCGGAATCACGTTCGAGGCCTGGTACTCACGGTACGAGGATTTATTCATCAATGATGCTGCACGGATTGACGATTCCGCAAAGGTGAGGCTGCTCATGCGTAAGCTGGGTGCAATGGAGCACGAAAGGTACGTTAATTTTATATTACCCCGTTATCCTCGTGATTTTACGCTTGAAGCCACAATCGAGAAGCTGAAATCAATTTTTGGCAAGGCTGAATCGCTATTAAGTAAGCGTTACAAGTGCATGCAGCTCAATAAATCCCGTTCCGAAGATTTTCTGGTGTACGCGTGTCGTGTCAATCGAGCGTGTGTCGATTTCCAGCTGAAAGGGATGAGCGAAGAGCAGCTTAAGTGTCTCGTTTTTGTGTGTGGGTTAAAGGAGGAAACGGATAAAGATTTTCGGCTCAAATTGCTCACTCGCATAGAAGAGCGCGCTGATGTAACACTCGAGCAGCTTTCGGCGGAGTGCAACCGTATTGCAAATTTAAAACTCGACAATGCAATGATTGTGGGCGAAAAGGGAGAGCACGTGTATGCAATACAAAATGGCGATCGGCAGAACAAGCCGAATTTTCGCGCAAAGGGATCACGCCCGCGCTGGGGAAATCACGATGGCTGATCAGGAAATGATAAGCCGTCCAATCCTTGTTGGCTGTGCGGTGAACTGCATTGGGTAAAAGATTGTCCGGAAGCTACACAAAAGTGTCGAGTATGCAACAAGGCTGGTCATCGGGAAAATCGCTGTCGCAATCGAAAAAGTGTTCGCCGGGGAAGAAATCAATTTTTTCTACTAATACCGTTAGGGTGTGCAGCGTACAAGCAAACCGCAAATTTGTCAATGTATCCATCAATGGAACGGTTATACTCCTGCAGTTGGATACAGCGTCTGACATAACCGTCATAGACGAAACAGCATGGAGGAAATTAGGGCAACCATCATTGGTGAAGCCTTCAGTAAATGCGAAAACTGCCTCGTAGGTTCAGCGCGTACCGGCTGAATTAAAAGGGGGAGGTGTTGGGAAAAACTGAGCGCAGCACCGCTACTCAACCCTGTCGCCACGTGACAAGGGCTTGACGTACGCGTTCGGCTAAGCTCGGCGCTGCTCGACTAAGTTCGGGAATGAAGGGCTCGGGATCGGCCTCTTCATCTTTTATCCGCCGACCCGGACGGACGTAGCGCGTGCTCGTCCCGTTTTATCTTGTACAGTGCGTGTCTTGTAAACGCGTCTATTTTATGTAATATTTAATTTGTAAAATAAATAAGTAATAAGTTGCAAACCATAAAAGTGGCGACGAGTAAAAAGGAAAAAGACTTTAGTAGTGAAAAAAGTGTAAAGTAATACGTGTGCAAAATTCCGTCAACGCGTAAACGGCGCCGAAAGGACACGAGTCCGGAAGACATCGAGATGGATGAAGAGCAGCGAAGACTTTCGCAGCATTTCGAGGTTCCGGGACCGGTGTTTCTGCAACCGGTAAATGGTCAGCCCATCCTGCCCAACGCTCCTGCCATGGATCAGCCCACGGGAGTCCAACCATCGACAAGCCAGCAATCGCCATCGTTCCAGCCAGCGACAAGCCAGCAAGCGCCATCGTTCCAGCCAGCGACAAGCCAGCAAGCGCCATCGTTCCCGCAAGCCACAAGCCAGCACCCGCCATCGCTGTCGAATTCATGCGCAAACGGTGAGCCCTCAATGATCCAATTAATGCAACTTTTGCAACATCAAATGCAACAGCAACAGCAAATGCAGCAACAGTTGATGACAAAATTAATGCAGCAGCAGCAGCAGCCGGTATCACAACCGGTAACAGCATCACACACACAGCAGCAGTTCCAGCCGGGTCCACCCAACCCGGAGCAAATCCTTGATGCATTGGCCAGTAACATCACCGAGTTCCGCTTCGAGGTCGAAGCCGGAATCACGTTCGAGGCCTGGTACTCACGGTACGAGGATTTATTCATCAATGATGCTGCACGGATTGACGATTCCGCAAAGGTGAGGCTGCTCATGCGTAAGCTGGGTGCAATGGAGCACGAAAGGTACGTTAATTTTATATTACCCCGTTATCCTCGTGATTTTACGCTTGAAGCCACAATCGAGAAGCTGAAATCAATTTTTGGCAAGGCTGAATCGCTATTAAGTAAGCGTTACAAGTGCATGCAGCTCAATAAATCCCGTTCCGAAGATTTTCTGGTGTACGCGTGTCGTGTCAATCGAGCGTGTGTCGATTTCCAGCTGAAAGGGATGAGCGAAGAGCAGCTTAAGTGTCTCGTTTTTGTGTGTGGGTTAAAGGAGGAAACGGATAAAGATTTTCGACTCAAATTGCTCACTCGCATAGAAGAGCGCGCTGATGTAACACTCGAGCAGCTTTCGGCGGAGTGCAACCGTATTGCAAATTTAAAACTCGACAATGCAATGATTGTGGGCGAAAAGGGAGAGCACGTGTATGCAATACAAAATGGCGATCGGCAGAACAAGCCGAATTTTCGCGCAAAGGGATCACGCCCGCGCTGGGGAAATCACGATGGCCGATCAGGAAATGATAAGCCGTCCAATCCTTGTTGGCTGTGCGGTGAACTGCATTGGGTAAAAGATTGTCCGGAAGCTACACAAAAGTGTCGAGTATGCAACAAGGCTGGTCATCGGGAAAATCGCTGTCGCAATCGAAAAAGTGTTCGCCGGGGAAGAAATCAATTTTTTTCTACTAATACCGTTAGGGTGTGCAGCGTACAAGCAAACCGCAAATTTGTCAATGTATCCATCAATGGAACGGTTATACTCCTGCAGTTGGATACAGCGTCTGACATAACCGTCATAGACGAAACAGCATGGAGGAAATTAGGGCAACCATCATTGGTGAAGCCTTCAGTAAATGCGAAAACTGCCTCGTAGGTTCAGCGCGTACCGGCTGAATTAAAAGGGGAGGTGTTGGGAAAAACTGAGCGCAGCACCGCTACTCAACCCTGTCGCCACGTGACAAGGGCTTGACGTACGCGTTCGGCTAAGCTCGGCGCTGCTCGACTAAGTTCGGGAATGAAGGGCTCGGGATCGGCCTCTTCATCTTTTATCCGCCGACCCGGACGGACGTAGCGCGTGCTCGTCCCGTTTTATCTTGTACAGTGCGTGTCTTGTAAACGCGTCTATTTTATGTAATATTTAATTTGTAAAATAAATAAGTAATAAGTTGCAAACCATAAAAAAAACCAAAGACATTTTTAAGCTTCATCAGGTCATTAGACGACCTTGTTACAAACATGACAGTATTAAAAAAAGAAGAATATCTTACGGATCCAAGGCTATTAGACGATTTGGTCGATAAGCTTCCAGAAGACCTAAAGCGTGAGTGGCTAATAACCTTGATTCGAGAGAAAGAGGAAGGAGGAAATAGTCGCATTAAAACACTAAACGATTTCTTGAAGTGGCTTAAACCTACAGAGAAGATTGCCATCCTATTAAATGTAAATGAAGGCCGGGAGGAGGCTGTATGTGATAAAAACCTAAGTTCACCAACAGAACCGAACCCAAATAGAAATGCCAGAACCTGTTGCCATGTTTGTCAGGGAGACCATCGCATTGTCGATTGTAGAAGATTTCGGGGTATGCGATTAACTGAAAGGTGGGACGCCGTTAGAAGATTTGGGTTATGTACAAATTGTTGTAACAACAGAAATCATAATGCTAATAATTGTCGATTACCACCCCAGTGTCGTGAAGCCAATTGTCATATGAAACACCCTCCATTATTACATTACACAAACAAGAGTCAAAATAATTTAAACACATTGAACCATCACAGTACCATCGAAGGAATATTTTACCAAATAATACCGGACTCTGTCATTCACGAAGACAAAAAAATTGATACATTTGCCTTTATAGATACAGGTTCTTCCGCAAGTCTTTTGTTAACAGATATTAAAGAAAATTGGGTGTTCAGGGGATAAGAAAGCCATTGGCTCTGACATGGACCAATGGCGAAATGCAGGAGGAAGCTACCAGCGAATTGGTCAATTTGCAAATAAGGGATATGAGTGGCCTAATACAACCATTGAAAGGATTGAGGACAATTAGGGAAATGAATTTACCTTCACAAACTTTAAACGCGAACTCGTTGAAAACCCGATACAAACATTTTGATGGAATTGATCTTCCAAACTACATAGATGGAGCACCAACCATTTTGTTAGGCTTACCACACGCTCACCTTATTTGTGGGTCGGAAAATCGTGTTGGAGGTCCAGATGAACCTATTGCGATCAAAACCTCATTAGGCTGGTCAGTTCTAGGTAAGGGATCGAAAGGGAAAACAAAGGTAGCTTGTTTGTGCTAAATGAAAAATGTGATAAAGAAGAAAAAGGAATGGAGAAAATTATGAGGGATTTTTTACAACCGAAGGTTTTGGTGTTCAACCTAGCCCAAACATAATAACCCCAAAACATGAAGAAAGAGCATTGAACTTGATGAAAAATACTCTAAGACCACTAGAAACGGGCTATGAAATAGGACTTTTATGGAAAGAGGATGATATAAACCTCCCAGAAAGCTATACCCAAGCGCTTAGACGGTTGCAGGGTTTGGAAAGAAGACTTGAAAAAGATGTAAATCTTAAAAACTGGTACCACAACGAAATTTCGTTCTACTGCCAAAAGGGATATGCTAAGGAAGTTAGCACGGAAATACAAATACACAACAGGAATTTAAACTATATACCACATTTCGCAGTAGTGAACTTAAACAAATTAAATCCAAAGCCAAGGTTGGTTTTGACGCCGCGGCTCGGAACATGGGGATCTCTCTGAATTCTCAGTTGCTGACAGGACCTGATGCTGTCCCTCCACTCATTGGTATGCTGTTAAGATTTAGAGAAGGCAGCATTGGATTCTCTGGCGATATTCAAGAAATGTTTCACCGCATTAGAATTCGAGCAGATGACAGATGTGCACAGCGCTTTCTTTATAGGGAATCCCCAAAACATTTAACAAAGATCATGGAAATGAGAGTAATGATCTTTTGCGTGTGCACAATACGTTAAAAATTACAACGCTGGATTATTTCGGCAGCGGTACCCTGAGGCAGTTAAAGCTATTGAAAATAATCATTAAGTGGACGACTATCTAGATAGTTTCATGTCATTAGAAACAGCAACCCAAAGAGTAAATGAAGTGATACTCATTCATAATCAAGCAGATTTTTTTATACGAAATTTCATATCCAACTCTAGTCAATTAACCAACCAAATTCCTTGTGAACGTATTTCAACCCAACCTGTTTTGAAGATAAGCGAAGGCACCTCAAATTTTGATAAAATTCTAGGGCAGTACTGGGAGAAAGAAAAGGATGTATTCAAGTTTATTTTAAATGATCTGACCATTCCTGGCCATTCAGTCAGCAAACGAGAAATGCTTGCAAAAACAATGAAAATATATAATCCAATGGGGCTCCTTACCAATTATACTATAGAGCCCAAAATACTAATACAAGAAGTATGGAAGTTGAAGATGGATTGGGATCAAAATATTCCTCCTGATCTAAATAGAAAATGGCAAGACTGGTTGCACAGGTTGAAGGAATTAGAAACATGGGAACTACAGAGATGTTATTCACAAGCAGAAGAGCCAATTACAAGAGAGCTTCACACTTTTGTCGATGCGTCTGAGCAAGCATTTGCTGCTGTCACATATATTCGCACAGTCCATAAGGAAGGAGTAGACATGCGATTGGTTGCAGGAAAATCGAGGGTAGCGCCACTTAAAATTTTAACAATACCTCGACTTGAGTTGCAGGCAGCGGTAATGGGGGCGAGACTAGCCGATACTATCCGATCGGAGTTAAGACTCAACATTGATAAAATGCATTTTTGGTCTGACTCAAGAACCGTGCTAAGCTGGATATGTTCGGAACCAAGGAGGTACAAGCAGTTTGTAGCCTTTAGAGTTAGCGAAATCCTCTGCAAAACTCACGCGAGTGAATGGCATTGGATTGCGTCCAAAGACAATCCTGCAGATGAAGCAACAAAAAGAATAAAGGGGGATTCCATATGGATATCTGGACCTTTATTTTTACAACAAAGGAATTTCACAACAACCAATTACGATTTTACTACTCTAGTAGATATCAGACCGATGTTTTTAATACACTCTACTGACCTTATAGATTTTACAGTCATAAATTCACATTGGACTACCCAAGTGCCACAAATCCACTAAACGACCACTAAACGGCTTCTAAACGACTCAAGTTCTCTACCTAAACGGAATATAGAAAGACTTCGTTTAGCAGACGCCAAACGACTCATGCATTCTAAAAATAGCAAAAAAGCTGGTGGCGCTATCTGTTGGTGGGATACCCCAACCAGTTAAGCTTCATCGCTTGGAGGAGAGCTTTCTCATTTCCTCTGTACTGTTGTATGGTTTCGCATTGAAGTTATGCATCGCTAGAACTAGAACGGCGATACGATTGTTTAAATACTAAACTCCAACGGAAACCACCAGCACTGAAGCAAGTGAGATTTGAGCAATGGTCATTGGTGTTGATACCCACGTATCTAACCACACGACCATTTATTATTATTATTATTTATTTAATCTTCAACGGGCCGAATGGCCTAATTAAGATGTAACAGTTCAATTGAGAAAAAAAAAATACATAGCAAAAATAAGATTTACATCGCAATTCACTGCGGCCACGGCAAAAGCCGGAGACGTTCCTTGAAGCACTGAGTTGAGATATCGAAGTCGAAGCAATCCGAGACAGTGTTGAAGACAGCCGACATGCGGAACATAGGGTCAGACCGACCAGCACTGGAACGGGGTTGAGCGAGCCGTAGAGTTTCTCTAGACCTAAGTGTTCGGGATGGTGCATAGATATCGACTCGATGCAACAAAGGCGATGAGTCGATAGAGCCATTTAGCAATCCAGCGATGAAAGAGCACTGTGCATTGCGTCTTCTAACCGAAAGAGGTTCAAGGCCTAGAAGACGGCACCGCGCAGCATACGGAGGAAGATTATTGCGATCCTGCCAGGGAAGTAGGCGTAGGGCATATCTCGTGAGCTTACGTTGAATCGCCTCAAGTCGAGCAATTGAAGAAGCGGTAGTTGGGCTCCAGACTACGCACGAATATTCCAGAACCGAACGAACGATGCAGTTGTACACAGCTTTAATGCACATGGGGTTACGGAATTCATTAGTTGTCCGGATAACCACGCCAAGTAATTGATTTCCTCTGGCTACAACGTCATCGATATGCTGTTTAAAGTTCAAACTAGAGTCAAGCAGAACGCCCAGGTCTTTGGCATGATTCTGTCGATTAACTGCAGTGCCGTCCATGAAGTAGGTCCCAGTCACTGGGCTCCTGCATCGACTAAAAGACACACAGTAGCATTTCTCGATGCAGATAGTCAGTCCATTACGCTTGCACCACGAACAGAAAATTTCGATGCAGTCTTGCAGGAATGTACAATCGCCTGTGTTGTGAATAGGCGAGAAAATTTTTGCGTCGTCGGCAAACAGACTGATACTGTCGGGAGGTAAAGCCAGGGTAACATCGTTGATAAACAATATGAAGAGAAGCGGGCCAATATTGCTTCCTTGTGGCACACCCGAGCTGCTGAATATTTCTTTGGACATGTGCTTATCAATTTTCACGGTGTATGTGCGATTAGTTAGGTAAGACTTAAGCCACTGTACGAGCGAGCTGGGAACTCCTAGCTTGTCGAGTTTAGCGAGAAGAATTGCGTGCGGAAGAGAGTCGAATGCTGCTTTCAGATCTGTATAAATTGCATCGACTTGAGCTCCGGCATCAATTTGATTAGTGCAATAGGTTACAAATTCAACCAGGTTCGTGGTAGTCGACTTTTTGGCACGAATCCATGTTGATACGGGCTTAGGTAGCTGCGGCATGCATGTAGCAGATGTTTGTATATCACTAGTTCGAACACCTTGGCAATGGCACACAAAGATGTAATACCCCGGTAGTTGATGGCATCTGTCCTGTCGCCCTTTTTGTAAATAGGAACCATCCAAGATTTCCTCCATGTTTTGGGAAAGTAGCCATTGGCTAGCGATGCATTGAACAATTTTGCAAGGATAGGTGCTACTGTCGTTTGACAGCGTTTCAGCACGGTAGAAGGAATTCCGTCGGGTCCAGGAGCGAAGGAAGGCTTTAGTTGCGCTAGGGCAGATAAAACGATCTCACTGTCGATGAAAGGAGTGCTCATGTTAATTGCGCCAGCCGGAGTGTTGACGAGAGCAGCATCAATGGTATCGGTATCATTCATGGCCGGTGAAAAGCAATCTGCGAAGCGATCCGCGAAGAGATTGCACATTTCATTAGTGTTGGCACTTGTTGCTCCTTTATACGTAATGGATTTCGGTGTATGCGTAGATTTTGTTTTGCTGTGGTAGAAGCGCCAAAACGAGTCAGGCCACCTGCAGAGGTTACGTTGGATTTTACTCAAATATCTGCGATATCGAAACCTGTTATAGCTGCAGTATAAAGAGTGCGTGTCAAAGTAGATCGAGCGAGATCTTTGGCAGCGGCGCGTTTGGTAGTGACGATAAGCAGCTCTTTTTACACGTTTGAGTCGTTTGAGTGTGCGGTCCGCCCAGGGGGGGTTAGGTTTAGGACGCTGAACTGGGACGCATACAACAAAGGCTTGCAGCATGAAGGACGAGAATGAACATACTGCTTCGTCAAGTGAAATAAAATTGGAACAATGAAACATTGAAATCATGTCGTTCAGTTTCACATAGTCAGCTTTAGCAAAGTTATAACGATAAAATGCGGTTGTCGTCGAGTTTTGTCGAGTCGTCGAATTGCGTCGGGTCGACGAGTTAATACGTATATTGAAGTCAAACGCCGGGTGATAGGAGTCAAGAGGTACAAGCGGAACAACACTTGGAAAGACAGGCGAACACAATTTAGCTGCAGCATTGTTAGCGTAGAGCAGGTCAAGCATGCGTCCGTGCGAATTATTGATGTGATTAAGTTGCACTAATCCGTTAAATTTAAATCCATCCACAAAGGTGTTGTTGGCCAGTGAGCGCGCAGTTGGTTCATAGTGCGTGATTGATGAGTATGCTGGCGAGGACGAAGGATCAGCTGTGGACCAGCTTATGCTAGGCTGATTGAAATCGCCAATAACAAACAGCAGATCCGAAGGCTTCAGTGTGAGAGTGAAGCCGCTGATACAATCATGTAGAGAGCGAAGAGTCGATATCTCGGAGCTAAGCTGCGGTGGAATGTATACTACCATGATGTACAGATGTGCGTTATTGCAGGTGACGCGCACACAAATATACTCGAGAGAACGATCACGGGAAGGTAATTCTATCGACTCGTATGCGTTAGAAACGGCTAGCAAAACACCACCACCGCGAGAGCTAGAGCCGCTGAGAGAGCGATCACAGCGGTAAACAGAGAAGTTGTTGTTGAAGAGAAGAGCAGATGGAATGTTGTCAACAAGCCAAGTTTCCGTAAGGGCGATAAGGTCGAAGTCAGCCTCCGATACAGCTAGGTGAAATTCTTTTGTTTTAGTGCGCAAACCTCTAACGTTTTGATAATAGCAGCTTAAATACTCAGCGGTAGCGTTGTCATTGTGGTGGTTGGATAAAGCGGGTATACGGTAAGTCAATTGAGCTGCGTTGTCAGAGCATGAGGCTTGGCGTGTTTGTTGCGTGCAATGAGCGGGACTGCGTCTAGTTGAGAAAAAAGCGATCGATTGTAGACTGGTGCAGGTGCGGAGATGAAGCGCGGTGGTTTTGGGGCGGTCCAGAAACAAGTGTTGAGTTGGGTGCTTCCAAGGTATCATTCACCGGGGGGTGACACTGTTGTGATGATGTTGTTTCAGGATCAGGTGGAGTAGACGTACGTGCTGCTAAACGGTGAGTCGTTGTTGGTGTGCGTGTGGTGTAGCGGTGATCAGTACTAGTAGCTGGTGTGCGTGTTGTAAAACGGTTTCGGGTGGCTATAGGAGATGAGGTTTGGTGGTCGTGTTGACGGGATGGAAAAAACTCACGTACACCGATACCGACTGGCCAAGTGGATGGTGTGAGTGCCGCATCTCGAAGGATAGCCGGGACTCTCACTTTGAATGAAAGCCAATTCATGCTGTCCACACTAACCCTCTTCTCAGCAGGCAATACGCTATAACGTCATCGGTGGCTAAGCGACGCTTTACAGAAGCGACCACTTGTTCCACAGTGACGGCTGTTGATAAGCGGGATAGGCGGATCCAGATCCTATCTGTGAATGGCTCACGAGGTGCAGCTTGAAGCGGTGATGATAACGGATCGGTTCCCACCAGTTCATGAGGTTGTGTAGGTGCCGGCTGGACGGCAATCGTGGTATTGGTGTATGCGTTTGGCGATGACGCGGCACAAAGGATGTTACCGCGATTGTTTACAATTCTGTTTACACCAGGAGATGCCGAATCCTCGATTACGCGCCTCCGCTTTCTACCCGTAGCCGGTCGAGGATCAGGATTCCGAATGTGAGGCGTGGATGCAGTTTGAAGGAGGGTAAAACCACTGCGAACTTCGGCGACAATAGGCTCAACGAGCTTGCCGATAGCTGCTACAGCTGAGGTGAGGGCGGCTTGGAAACCGACCTGGGCGCCTATTTCTTTTACCGAACGGCAGCGCGGATTTTTAAGAATGTTAGTGCAGCCGATGCAGCTCCAGTGCAGGTCAACATTGGACAATACTGCGTCAATCAGCTCGGGGGGCAATTTGCAACAGCCGCGGTGGAACGTAGCGTCACAATATGCACAGCTGATGATGCAGCCGGTGGCCTCTAGCGGTTCAGCACACGAGAAGCAAATAGCCGCCATCGCGAAATCACGCGTAATCACAGCACAACACTGCTAAGCCGAGCAGGAAAAAACAGCAGGAAACCACAGTTGCGGTGCAACTAAACAATTCGCCAACACGCAACGATGATGTGAAGCAGTTTAATAGTCCGTAGAATAGGCAACAATGCGATGCGACGCAGAAAACACAAGAAATTTACTGAAAAATCACGGAGCGCGACGAAAGTGCGGCCGAACAGTTAAACGTCAAACGTCCGTAGATTTTTATATCGTTATATATTTATCGTTATATAGATTTTTATAACGTAGTATATATATCGTTATATAGATTTTGCTCAGAAAGTTAGAAGGCTATATAGGTCATAATAAAATGCAACTGTCGAAACACATTGCAAGAAAAGGATAGCAATATAATGATGAGTTGTAATACGCCATCTATTTATCAAACCAATGAAGCTGTGGAGCTTTCATTTTTTTTCTATGGTATATCAATTTTCCAGTCGTTTAAGCTTAATCTGTGGCGCTTGGGTAGAAGTTGGGTTAAATTGAAACGAGCATTAGCCATTGGGTTATTATACATGGAGTGGTTGAAATCAAAGGCTCAGAAATATAAAATGTCGTTGGAAATAACTAAAAAACGATTAGATAGGGCAGAGAAATTGCTCATAAAAAAGGCTCAAATGGAACGTTTAATGAAGACATAATGTTATTAAAGATTGGAAAGGAAATATCAAGAAAAGCCCCATAAGAAATTTAAATCTGTGCTAGATGCAGATGGTTGTTGCGAATGAAAGGAAGGCTAACTGGGTTATCATTTCTCGAAAAAACGCAAAAAATCCCATAATATTACCAAAGAAACATGAAATCACCCATGTAATTGTACGGCACTACCATGAACGATTATACCACAAGAAGTTCGAAACAGCACTGGCCGCCTTGAGGCAACGTTTTGGGTAATAGATAGCAGAGCAGTACTTAAAAGTAAGTAAGAGCGACCTGTCAGAGTTGCAAAAATAACTTAGCTAAACCTAAAGTTCCCCAAATGGCCGTTTTACCCGCTTGCAGGGCAGCCGTATTCTGCAAACCTTTTACGCATACGGGCGTCGATTTTTCGGTTCCTCTAACCGTGACTATAGGAGGCGATCAGAAAAGATGGGTGCGCTGAACGTGTTCTCAACACGAGCAGTGCATCTAGAATTGGCCACAGACCTTGTTCTGCTTCGTTTATAACATGCCTGAGAAAAAGCAACACCGAAGAGGGAAAATCACGCACATGTATAGCGATAATGGAACAAATTTATAGGTGCTGAACGCGAAATGAAAAGGTTGCGAGAAAGGTGTGCAAACGATGGCATAGAATGGCATTTTAACCCCAGCTGCACCTCACTTCGGTGGGGCATGGGAGAGAATGGTAAGCGAAGTAAAAAGTTTACTCCCTCTCAAGCAAGAGTCTTATCGTGAAGAAGCGTTGCGCGCTATTCTGGTGGAAATTGAATTCATTATTAACAGCAGACCATTAACACATATACCATTAGAGCATGAAGATCATGAACCGTTGGCACCTAATCATTTCCTATTGGGTTCATCGGGAGGAAGAGCTGTCCCTACACTTCGAGAAGCTACATGTGCTGAAGGCTACCAGAAGCAGCTGGAAAAGGGTTCAATTAGTAGCGCAACATTACTGGACACGGTGGATTAGAGAATATTTGCCAAATTGAACAAACGCGAGAAATGGTTGAAAAAGGTGTCTCCAATTGAAGTTGGCGATATAGTGGTTTCCCAAATGAAACAGATTAACGGTAAATGGCAAAAGGGTCGAGTAGCAAAGATCATAAAAGCAAAGGACGGGCAGGTTAGGTCGGTCACCATCACATCCGGGTGATCAACAGTCAATCGTCCGGTTTCAAAGGTCGCAAAATTAGATGTACTTCCAAAATCCATAATAGCTGAGGTGCAGCAAAAAGTGCAATAGTCCATTCCAAGAAAAACAAAAAAAACACAATAATAGTAGCAACAATAGTAATTAGAAAATAGCTTTGTTCTTGCAGCCACATCGCGTTAAAATATTAGGTGCATCTTGTGTGGAAGTACATGCATAATAATAATAGGATTAAGGGAATTAATTACTGGCGAGTTTATTTATGTTTTTAATCTTGTGATATTCAATTTAACTATTATTTTATCATGCTTATTTATTCAATTTTATGTGTTATCGTTAAGTAATTATTCTATAATTTTAGTATTTGTCAATTTAATCATAGAGCGTCATTTAATGTCTCATCTTCCAGTAAATCAGAGTAAATGAACTGAGCCGAGGGTTCAGCAGTCGTTAGTCTGGAACATTCGATAGCCATTTATCAATAACGGCAACCGCCGTCGGCTAGTTTATTGTAACACCTCCTAGAGGAATTACGGGAGGGGGAAGTCGCCGACAGCGGTAATTAGGCTGCGCCAAAAGGGTATGCAATCTACATCACAACCAACAACAACAACAAATGTCAACAGCGTAGGACGTAGGATCAAGGGCCAAAGGCTTACAACCAACACAACAACAAATGTCAATAGCGTAGGGGAGGGCAAAAGGGCCAAGGGCGAAAGCGATCGCTAGAGCAGCATGTACCAGCAGGATGCATACATTCTTGGAAAATTTGTAAAAACAAGGTTTTAAATCCCCAGGGTAAAAATAAATGAATTATATTACATGGAGAAAAACAGTTACGAACCGAGCTTCTCCGGCAGGCCCCGCGAAGGTTTGGCCCTCAGCAAGAGTTGCAGGGTTGTAACGGAGGAGAAACAAACAGCAGCAGAGTGGACAGAGTATTTGATACTTCGCTACAACAGTCCTTCCCGCTAGTTGCTTTGATCCAAGGTGGGAAGCCTATCAGACGGAAGTGGGTGTTTGGTTCGGAAATCCAGGGGCTCTGTCCTATTAGGATATTTAGAATTAAAACTCTTTACTCCAAGAGCTTCTGCGTTTGAATCCTTCTTTATTAAAATATCGCCTACTTTCATACTAAATTTATCCTCACAATTTACCGAATATCCGTTCGGACGGGATAATTCGTGTTTCCAGAAACATCTTATTTTCACGTGGAAGGATAAATAATGGTTACTATGATCAGATTGGTAAAAAAAAGGAATTTAGAATCGTGTGTTAACATGACAATGCTGAGAAGCGAATGATTTTGCAGCAATCTTCCGCTTGCTATTTTTACTGGATTCATTTACTCGATTTCTCACTTGTCACAGCTGTTAATTCATCACAATATTAATAATAATAAAATTACACAATAATTAAATAAATATAGCTTGCAAGATTCAACACCAAAAACCATACCATTGCACGATTGCAATCCAGACAAATTGTAAACAAACCAGTCCAATTGTAAACAAACATTCCAATTTTTCTGTCAAAATTTTTCATTCATTCTTATTGGAAATCGGCCAAAACGGGCTTTTTTTCGTAACCTGTATCAAGGTGGAATATAGAGGAGGTGTCTTCTTAGCGTTTGGCATGTTGCCATTTTGAGATTCAGTTTGACAACAGGCGTCGATATTTGTTTACAGGCAGCAGCTACATTATAACGTGTAAAATGTCGATTTATGGAGTGTGGATGCAAAATACGAATTTTTAATGCTAAAAAAATGTGTATTAAACGAAAACAATTCATATATCATATCTAAATACAAGCAACATTCGTCGCATTTGACAAACTGCCGTCGATCCTGTTTTTGTGCTTTTTTTCTAAAGCCTCGATGCCCAATTGTTCTACATGACGACAATCTTTTCTACCCACTTTGACCTGTATAAGTCTAATAACCTTGGCTAGTCTGCCGGTGAGCTGTCATCGACCAGGTCTATACACACGCGACATGAGGTGTGGTTAGGTAGCATTTACACGTATCACGCTCAAGGTTTACATTTTCTCATCTGCAAGGTTTACAACTCGGCCTATTCTGACATCTAAAATTGCCCTCAATTTTATTATATTTAAATCAATTGTGTCACATCATACGATTCGGGAAAAAGGTCCGCATCTCTTGCAATCCAATGCCTAAGTTTATCAGACTCTAAAATACCATCATAAGGAATTTGTGTGTGTTGGAAACCATTGATATCTTTTATCACGTAACGGTCATTTGGAAAGTCGTTTGTCAATTATATAAGGGCTTTAAATTGGGAATAAATTTTTTGTTAGCATTTGGTGTGTTATCCACGTTTCGAATAACAAACAACAGATCTCCTTCGGAAAATTCTACCGCAGGTTTGTTTTCTTTTGCTGAACTGAACCATGTTTGTTTCTTGAGACCTCGTTATGTTCTCAGAAGCTTCGACGCGAAAAGATTCAAGATCTCTAGCATGTACGTTTTGTCATCTAAGTATTCGGTAAATTCATCAATTATGGTTCCGCGTTGTTCAACACCGAATAGTTAAAATGGAAGAAGGTGTGTGTTTGTCGAAGAGTGTACTGTGTTATTGAGTGTATTCGACATCCGGCAATCTAGAACACCACCCAATAACCAGCTCGTAATTTATAGCTGATTTAGGGCTGCTGTTTAACGAAAATCGTTCCGATGTCGTACTTTGTGGGCTGATTAAGAGATAGACGGTACTTTGCGGAACTATGGAGCTTTTTAACAGGCACATGGTACTCTTTGAACTTTGCGGCTGATTAGCACTATGTGTAGGGTTCTTGATGGAATGAAGGCTTGTTAAGAAAGGGTACTGAACTTGGTGAAACTTTATAGCTTTTTAATGCATGACATCGGTACGAATGGCTCTTTCAAAGTGTCAAAACGGACGTGTCGACGGACGCGGCATAGTCTCATGCTTGCTGCACAAGGTAGATTCGTTAATTGAAGAATGAATATTGAGTGAAGTGATTGTGATATCAGTAAATTGTGTAAAAGTTTGTGTAATTGATCAATAAAAAGATTAAAAATATACATATGTGTTAAACGAAAAAATCTTGTTGTTTATTTCATCGATGCGCTTGCTTGAATTAAATACAAACCACACAGCAGAAAAATAAATCCCTGCAGCCACGTGGCATAAAGGAAGCTGCTTAGGCGCTGTTTGAAAACTTTGAAAGCCCACCCATAGAACTTTGATGCTGTTTATCTACTGCCAAAGGCGAGTCGAGAATTAGAGCAGCGATCTTTAGCGTGCCAAAATGAGCTGCTTAAGCAATTCTGGCTCTTTGGGCAATCTGCATGATCTAATAGATTGTTATTTTACTATTGTAATACACACGGTTTTTTTATTATTTTCACAAGGAGTTTATTGTAGAAGGTCTTTTCCCCAAGGCTTATCTCTTTTTTTTCTGCTTGGACAGCTCGCACACTGTCACTTCTTCGGACATCGTATTGTCAAAACCCAAGATGCTCACAAACCCAAGATGCTCACAAACCCAAGATACTATAAACTCAAGATGTTTACAGCTCGGCCTTTCCTGACATGATAAATTGCCCTCAATTTACTTATAGACTAAGTGTTGCCAAAGATACGCAAAAGGAAGTCAATCACTGCCCGGGATCGGCACAATCCACTTTCTCAACTTATTAGCCTCCAACACTCCGTCATAAGGAAGTTGGGTCTGCTGGCACCCATCGATGTCCCGAACAAATAACGATCGTTGGAAGCCGTCTGTGTATGACATAGGGGCCCTTGAATCTAGGGATAAGCTTTTTGTTTGAGTTTACCGTATTATCTACGTTTCGTATTACCACAAATTCTCCTCTACAAATTCAGGGGCTGGTTTACATTTCGACAGGTTTTGTTGTTGCTCATTACTTGTTGATGTTTGATTTGTTAACTGATGCTTGTGATCGTCTACTATTTTAAATCTACTCTTGAATCGTTATTTATCTCATCCAAATGTTCGGTTAATTCATCGATCACTGGACCTCTTGTTCAATGCCAAATAAAAGAACTGACGGAGCAAAATGTGTAGATGTTGTGAGAGTAGTATGTTAAGAGCATACTCTACGTTAGGAATTTGAGCGCTCCACAATCCGCAGGTCTACCGGGTTTGAAAGTTGCTCAGTACTGGTCGTAGGACACGATTCACCCTTTCAACCTGTCCCGTCGCCTGAGGTGATCCTGTTGCATTTTAAAATGTGAGTAATACTACGCGACGTTAGGAAATTTGAAAAAGAATCAGATGTGAACACGTTGCTCGATCGCTAATGATGCGCCTAGGGCGGCTGTAGTACATAAAATATTGCTTGAGAGCTTACAAACTTCACGTTGTGTTTGTAGATATCGTAGGATACAGCTTTGTAAATTTAGTAAAACTATCTATTACTACAGTAAGTGCTTCTTTTTGAATGAACAGATGGTAAGGGGCCTAAAAGTCAGTCAATGTGCAAAGTATCGAACGGAATAGGTGTTTTAGGTATATGAATAAATTTCTATGGTAACTCTTGCTGGTGCAGAATACATTACACATTTCAAAGCCAATTTTTTATGTAATTAGTGATCCTTGTTTTCATTTGAGGGAAATAATAATATTTGGAAATCTGCATGTAACACTTGTCTACGGCAAGGTGTCCTATTTTTTTCATGAATGTGTCGTATTAAGTTATTAATCATTTCTGATGGAACATACATCTTTAATTGGCTTGTTGGTGATTGTTTGAATACTACTCCATCTCGGATTGTGAAGCCGCTCACTCCTTTAGATTCTATTTCAGTTTTTAAAGATTTAATTTCAACATCACGTGCTTGCGCTATACGTAGTTGAAAATCTATATCTAAGTCATCAATTCCTGCAACCTGTTCTAATCGACTAAGCGCATCTACATGTGTCATTGAAGACCCAGGGCGATGATGCATGGTGTAGTCATAATCTTCAAGAAACAAGGACCAACGAGCTATTTTTGCTGAGACATTCCGGTTTTTTAAAGTTTGTACCAAGGAGTTACAATCTGTGATAATCTTAATCGGAATCCCGTGGACGTAAGTATGGAACCGCTTCAGCGAGTAAATTACTGAGAGCGTCTCTAGTTCGTAGCTATGCAATTTAGCTTCATCTGCTGATGTTGTTTTAGAGAAATATGCTATTGGGTGATACTTTCCATCATTTTGTTTTTGTAGTAGTACAGATCCAAAGCCTAAAGAGCTTGCATCACAATGCAACTCAGTCTCACGGCTTGGGTCATAGATCGATAAAACAGGTGATTTTATTAGTTCATTACGTAATGTTTCAAAAGATTTTAAGCAGGTTTCATCAAAATCAAAAATTTACTTATCTTTTAATAAGTTTGTTAGAGGCTTTGCTATGGTTGAAAATCCTGGTACAAATCTACGGAAAAATGAGAACAATCCTAAACATTGTTGAACTTGTTTTTTAGTCTTTGGAACGGGGTAATTCTTAATTGATTCGATATGATGGTCGCTAGGAAGAATGCCTGATGCATTAGCTTTATACCCGAGATAATTCAACTCATTTTGAGCGAATTTGCATTTGTCCAATCGCAGTTCTAGACCATTTTTGCGTAAGGTGTATAAAACTTTCCCAATCAATTCAATATGATTGTCAAAATCATTCGAGGCTATAAGAATATCATCTATGTACACCACCAACTGTCCACGATCAATGAATTCACGGAGTATTGAGTTGATAAAGCGTTGAAATTCTGCTGGTGCATTTTTCAGCCCAAAAGGCATGCGCGTGTACTCGTATTGTCCATCTGGAGTAACGAACGCTGTGTATTTTATAGATTCCTCTTGCATGGCCAATTGATGAAATCCACTCTTGAGATCCAGAAGCGTAAAATACTTCTTGTTTCCAGATGTTCAAGGCAATTGTCGATAAGGGGTAATGGGAAATTGTCTCGGATTGTAATTTTATTTAATGGCCGATAATCAACGCATTTACGAATTTCACCGTTACGCTTGCGAACTAGAACTATTGCTGAGGCGTATGGAGAGTTACTTGGACGGATGATGTTCTTTTCTAACAGGTTTTTTACTATATCTTTGACTTTAGCTCTTTCGGCGAAGGACAAACGTCTAGGTTTGGTAGAAATGGGTGTATCGTGTTCCAAATTAATTTTTACTGAATAAGCTGGAGAAGTGACTTCTTCAATAGGAATCTTGTGATAATTTGAATAACTGAATTGCTTACTAATTTGATTTGATCTTCCGAGAGGTGAGTACCAATATCAATCACACTAGATTCATCAGTAATCTCTATCATACACAGACTCCCAAAGGTGTCGTTGATGTCACATAAATCACGCTGTTTAGAAATCGGCAAAATTGGCATATTGTCTTCCCCCGAGCGCACGATGGACTTCCGATGTATTTTAATGTATGGAGCTTTTCGATTATATTCTGATCTAGATAACTAACCCTGACATTTTTATTCAAATCTTTAAGTTTTTTCATGTCATAAACGTATTTAATATTGGGTAAGTGTATTTAAACGTCCGCAATGCATCCCTGCCTAGAATCAGAGGCCATGCCATGAAATGTTTGGGTAGAATGATAAAAGGGTGTTCTATTGTAGTTCCATTAAGTGTGATACGTAATTCAAGTTTTCCATATGATTTGAGCTCCTGGCTACCTATTCCACGCATATTTGAAGGCTGTGGCTCACCTAACAAGTTTTCCGGAAGTAGTCCTGCATTGATAAAGCTCTTAGGACTGCCGTGTCACAAAGAGTCAATGATTTTAAATTAGTGCTCCATACATCTTACATTTATAGGCACACTTACCTCCTGATGCGCTCATCTTAACAATGGTTTGGTTATTGTGAGGTTCTTCTCTCTCCGAATCGATAACGTGCATGGTTGCTGCAGCTTGTTGTACGCGTTGGGGGCAGTTTTGATATATGTGGTCTTCTTTGTGACATCGAAAACACGAACCGGGTGGTCTGCTGGTAGTCGACACTGATTCTGTGTGTGTCCCATTTTTCGGCAATTGTAGCATCGGGGGGCTGCATATTTCTCCTTACTAATGTCATGCTGTTTTTTGACAATAGTTGACGTAACAGGAATCAGAGGAGCAGTAGCACGATAGGTCTCGTATTTCTTCAGGAGTTGTTTTAGTGTATCCATTGAGGTAGCTGCGAAGCGCACAGACGCCATGTTTACGGGGTCGCCGATTCCATCAATTATGATGTTTATCAATTCTTCTTCATCGATGCGTTTTCCGGCGATTCGCTGCATCTCAAGCACATACTTCGTTATAGTTTCATTGCATGCCAATCGTCGCGCTCGCAATTGTTGGTAGATTTGCTCCATGGACGTTGTCTTCACAAATGCTTTGTGCATCTCCACCTTCAGTTTGGCATAAGTATTGATTTCAGCAGATTTGGCCAATAGTGCTGCAGTTCCAGTGAGCAGCTGGCGCGTGTTGTAGTATTTAGATGTTTCATTCATATTGTACGGCTCGAATACACGCTCCAATTCCATGAACCATTCATCCACACTTTCATCATTGTCACCGCTAAATTTCTCCAGAAACTTGTCGAAACCCATAAAATTGCGGTGGTGTATTCATAGGTTGGAATTCAAGGGCAGCGATTTGTTGGCGAAGCTCAAGAATTTCCAGTTTGGTGCGAAGAGCATGAATTTCATCACGGTCGCTCATGATTGCTACACTCGGCGTTCTTCCTACATCACTGGCTGTTTCGGCATTGTTCCCTGTATCACACATGAGACAGGTGCTAGCTTCATCTCTCCCCGCTTGAGACGCTTCGGGAATCTCATCGCGGCCATCTTGCTTTTCACTGCGAACACATGGCGGTGCGTATGGTTCGAACAGCTTTTTTATTCTTGCGACATTGTTGCTGTAGGTGGCACTTCAACGCCATTACTGTGTACGTACACGTTACACCATTTCCTCCTTTGTCGGCATGTTCTGAGGTGAATCCCACTTCTGAGTTGTAATACACACGGTTTTTTTTTATTATTTTCACAAGGAGTTTATTGTAGAAGGTCTTTTCCCCAAGGCTTATCTTTTTTTTTTTTGCTTTGACAGCTCGCACACTGTCACTTCTTCGGACATCGTATTTGTCAAAACCCAAGATGCTCACAAACCCAAGATGCTCACAAACCCAGATTACTATAAACTCAAGATGTTTACAGTTTTTTTTTTTAATTGAACGTTATGCGCAGCTTGTACTTTCATATCACAGGATTATTCGATTCTCATTTTAATAAATTTACCAAGTGTAGAATATACAAAATCCCATCTGTATAATATGGCCAGCTTGGCAGAGATCATACCTTTAGTTTAAGTACCGTATAAAGATATTACCGTCTCGCTCTAACACCTTGACGTAAAATGTCATATGAACTGTCAAAAAATAAAATAAAGAAAAGCTAATCTACATTGAAAATTCAGATAGAAAACACGTGTTTTTAAGACTTATGTAATTTACATCTCAGAAGTGGGATCCAACCGTGGAAAATTGATCAGAAATGGAAACAAAAGATACAACCCAAATAGCCAGAATTGCTTAAGCAGCTCATTTTGGCACGCTAAAGATCGCTGCTCTAATTCGCCTTTTGCAGTAGATAAACAGCATCAAAGTTCTAGGTGGGTCTTTCAAACAGCGCTTAAGCAGCTTCCCTATGCTACGGTGTCGGGGATTATTTTCTTTGTGTTTTATTTTCAAGCAAGCGTCATCGATGAAATAAACAACAGGATTTGTTTTGTTTGTGTACATGTGTATATTTTTTAATCCTTAATATTCATGAATTATACACAATTAAACAATTTACTGTACAATCACAATCACTTCACTCAATATTTCTCCTTCAATTAACTAGCTAGGGCAGCAGCAAGTCAATCATCTCGACGGCACCAGTCTTTGACACTTTGACAGGGGTCACCTCGTACCGATGTCATGCATTAAAAAGCTGTAAAGTTGCACCAAGTTCGGTACACCTCTTAACAAGCCTTAAGGTTCTATCATGAACCCTACACATAGTGATAATCAGCCGCAAAGTTTCAAAGAGTACCATGTGCCTGTTAATAAGCTCCATAGTTCCGCCATAGTTCCTCCATAGTTGCCGGTCTGGTGGTACAGTCGTCAACTCGTACGACGTAACAACATGCCCGTCATGGGTTAAAGTCCCGAATAGACCGTGCCCCCATACGTAGGACTGACTATCCTGCTATGGTAAGAATAAGTCACTGAAAGCCAAGCTCACTTCATTACTGGGTACTGGCAGGCCTTGACCGACAGCGGTTGTTGTGCCAAAGAAGAAGAAGAAAAGTTCCGCAAAGTACCGTCTATCTCTAATTAGCCACAAAGTACGACATCGGAACGATTTTTCGTTAAACAGCCCTAAATCAGCTATAAAGTACGAGCTGGCTATTTGGGTAACTACTGCAAAAGGCGAATTCGAGCAGCGATCTTTAGCGTGCCAAAAAGAGCTGCTTAAGCAATTCTGGCTATTTGGGTAACTATCATATAGATTTTTGTCCGGAAGTTGCAAGGCTTTATAACCCAATTGACATTTTCGAGCACGAATAATCGGGAATTCGAGCAAATTCCCTTAAGCTGGAGCCTTAAACCACCGACAAACCGACGTGACACTTCGAACAAAATGAGCTTCAAAAGTTGTCTCCTTTTTCAAATGAAAATACGTTAAACACTAGCGCCATCTCTATAATGATTCGCTTACTACACTGACACAGAGAAGAAACTGCTAAATCCACTTTTTGTTTTTCTTCGCAAATTCCAATGTGTGTTTTTTGATGTACTTCTCACATCTTTTGAATTGATTTGGAAACATATAAAATGATTTCCTGGGTGTTTTGTCCAATAATTCTCACAAAATCTTGCCTCACACTTGCTTCGCAATTTGTATTTAGAAAGTTGTTTACATCGAAGCAGCAGGGAACAGAGCTTACTTTGACAGAAGTGTTCGCCTCACTGGTAAATGACAGTACTTTCGTGTGGGACACTTTTGTAACGCCAGTGTCATGTCGGTTTGTCGGTGCTTAAACTTCCCTTAAACTGCACCAGCTTTAGGGAATTTAGAAAAAGGCCTTTAAAATCAACTATGATGCGACTTTTTCGTTGTTTTCTTCTAGATTCACTCGGAAATGATGTTTCCTACCGCTATAGTTGGTCATGTAGCCGTTTTATACTTAAATAATATCAATTTTTATAAAACAACGTCACACAAAATTGCTTTTGTTTTTCATTAATTATCAAATTTACGAATGTAAAATGAGCTCGACGGCATCGCCCATCGAAACAGGAAAGTCTAATTTACGAACTTACCAAATCTTAGCGCTTTCAAAACACTTTATCACACACAAATCCACAATTTCAGGCGTATCGAGTACTAATCGAGCAGGTTTCGAAAACAATTTCGAGCAATGTCACTTGGGAAGTTATTATTAGATGAAGCTTGTCGAAACACATTGCAAGAAGAAAAGAACAGCACTATAATGATGAGTTATAATACGCCATCTTTTGAGGAAACCAGTGAAGCTATGGTGCTTTCATTTTGTTTTTTTATTTTAATATTTTTAGATTTTAGAATGACGAAATCAAATTTACCAGTTGTAATATAATAATTTTTTGAAGGGAAAAAATGAAGGGAAAATATATTTTTAAAGATTTCATGATTTCAAAATTTCAAAACACTTCAAATGCATATGTAAATGCAAAGAATTGCCCGGTCTTGTGAAGAAGCGAAAACCCCTGTATGACACGCAAAAAAAGGTAAACATGGGTTTGACAGTTCTCGTTTGACAGTTTGACTGTACAGTTTCAATGGTGCCTTCCAATCGCTGATACAAACAGCATACGTGATATTTATTTATTTCGCTGGTGCGTTAAATTTATCTAGTAATTTATTCTAATAAAAGTACAGTATGAGCATTCGTCCGGCAGAAAATTAGTTGCAACACCATCATCGTGCGATTGTTTACACTAATCATACCCCCCGGGAGCTAAGGGAAATTCTCCATATCGTTGCTGTGTGTGTATAAAGTATTTTCAATGTGATGCATGCGGAAAACGAGTAACTACGGAGCGGACGTGGAAAAGCGGCGATGGTCGCGTTTTCCAACACATACACACACACACTCGCTCGCAACGCATCTTTACAGCGATGGTGCCGTGCGTGCTCTTAGTGTTTTGAGTTTTTCGCTCAGAGTTTTTTTTGAGTTGCTGCTTTCCTGTGCGGCCGTGAAACGTTGAATTGGCCAGTGCGCGGGTAGGTCACGATCTCTGGTCGTCGGGCGAATTCGTTTATAGTTTGTAGCGACCGCGGCAGAAGTGGTTTATCCATCCTCTAGAACGGGTTGTCCAACGCACGTGCGGAAGAGATGTAATGTAAAGCGGATTGGAAAGTGGTGTTACGGCAACAGGCAACGGACCGCCCCGTGTTTGAAGGGGGGTCTCGAGCTCCAAAGTAGGTCTTGTGTTGTGTGGTCGCTGTGAAGCGTGTGAAATTGGGCGTTGAAACGAAGTGATGCGAGTGGCTTTTGATTGTGCTGCTACCGTGTGATAAGGTGGCAGTCGAAGCAAACGAATATTGTGTTAATTTTTTTAAGCAACACCGAGCAAGTTCTCTTTCCGGGGCCCGATCGGAAGTGTAATGGATGTGTGAAAATTGATGAAAAGTGTACAGAGGTAGAACATCTCATCAGTGCGTGTGGGATTGTGCATTTGTGTGAATAATTTTGCTAACGTGGCTTCAGCGGCAGATATCCCATCTCAGTGATCCGCTTGGCTGCCTATCATTTTCATCGTCTAGTGTACAGCAGCGAACGGGCAAGGCACCTTTAGTTGATATTGTGCTGTGTGAGCATTATCAACACCAGCTCCTCAAACACACCGATTCGCGAACGGAAAAAAGAACGGAACAGTTGGGCTGGTACGAAATTGCCACCCCGCGCTCTCCATTCACAACCTCGCAAGCCAAGCTGGATAATTCAATCGTAAATCGGTACCTGAGCGCCGGGACGACGACTTCGTGTACTGTGTGGATCTGGACATCCGGCGCTTCGTCGAAAGGTCTAACCCAAAGGCGTAAGTATGCTGACCTTCTCCCTTCCCCCGCTCCCCCTACATTTCATACTGCATGATCCCCGCGGATCCGGTCGAACATGTTGCGGTTCCAGAACGCGAACGTATGGTGTGGTAGTGCTGCGGAAAGGCTAACGGTATTTCTTGGTTACCTGTTTTTTCCTCCTGGGTCTCTTTTACGGTTGCGAGGCCTGAAACTTGTTTGTAGCGAGAAGATAAGTAATGTATGTGAAAGATGTTTTCATTTCCACAAAAATCTTTTTTATTGTACAATTTAAAATCTATTAAAGATGATAAATGTATCAAAACCACTTTACTAACAAAAACGAACAGTGATTTCCTAATAACAGGTTTACTTAAACATTACTTTACTACATATAAACTACATTGCAACATTTAGATCACACTTTGCATCTGTTTTGTTAAAAGATTATTACATTTCATTGTTTTTATTATGCATCGGATGTCGAAATGTATCATTTTGGACGTGACGTAATTTATGGATGGCCGATCTCGTGGTACAGTCGTCAACTCGCACGACTTAACAACATGCCCGTCATGCGTTCAAGCTCTGAATGGGGACCGTGTCTCCATACGTAGTACTGACTATCCTGCTATGGGTAAATCAATAAGTCACTGTAAGCCAAACCCACTTGTAGTGTACAGGCAGGCCTTGACCGATAACGGTTGATGTGCCAAAGAAGAAGAAGTAATTAATGAATGGAGCTATGGATCTTTTAATTGTATAAAGCTTGTAAACAGTTTTATCAGTTTTTCCCCATTTAACTAAATATTCAAACAAAATTCTTCAAGACATTTAATATGCAATAAATTGCTCTTACAAATGGTAAATTAATACAAAAAATGTGAAAGGTCATCAAGAACCTAGTTTAAATACTAAGCTTAGGCTTTTTTTTTGCGATCCCGTAAAATGTGATTGTACTACGAAACCTTTGTTTAGTTCGTTTATTCAACCAATGATTATATTACCGCATTGCTCTGCTGCAGCTGGTTGGATCGTACATATCGTACATTAGGTTATGATTAAATTTTACATCTGCTAAAATATTTCTCGTCCTATTTGCTGGAAAGCGAGCAGCAAAAACAAAACAAAAACGGCACCTCAACAAATCGCTCAACAATCAATCAGTCGAATGCACGTTTCTATGGCATGCTTTTTCAAATCATTATCGATTGTTGCGATTTTAGTTGTAATTGGCTGATCCGATTTTCCGCGACGCGCCCCCATTGGTTTGGGCAAACAAATAAAGGCCACAAACAACACACCACCAAAATGAGGGTTAGTTGCAAGTTGCACAACTGTGTTTGGTCTTACCCGCACCGACGGGCCATTGACGAGACCGACGGCCAGCTTGAAAACTGTCTATCATGCAAATTTGCCACAGGAAGAGATAAAGTTTAAGTCACTGTAACGCGCCTCATTTGCTTCCTCTGTTTGTGTGGAGTGGTGGTAAATTGGTGAAAAAATTTGCATAATCATTATCGCGCAAATGTTCCGTTTGGCGCAATTGAAAGGGAATGACGCGCTGCTACGGTTTACGGCACCACGATTCAAGAGAACTGGTTTTGGCCAATTTTCGTTTCGTGCAGTTTGTATTTGCGCTTGATGGTTTGTGTATGTGTGTTTGGCTACTAACATAAGCCGGTCCCGTACTCGTTTCTAGTGGTATTTTAATCAGACACGTTGCTATTTATCATTTTCAATTGCCCCCAAAACAGCAACAAGGAAGCGTATCAATTAACTTGTTTCGTTGTTTGTTTTTTGCATAATTTGGTTAACACATAGGAATATCAAAAAAAAAAATCGAATCATATTCCTAACTGCCTCATAATCGGTCCGATGATTGCTGGATGAAATGTCTCAATCGCTTTGCACGACCGTTTGCACTCTGCAGGACTTAGTGCTTCTTTTTGCTTTACCAGTCGCATATCCAGCCGAGGGCATTGCATTGCGAACTGATTTGGAATAAATATTTATAACGAAAACCACATGGCGTAGTGGTGGTGGGGAAAAAGCAACGTAACTGGCCCAAAAATCGCCCGTTGTTTTGCGTTTGTTTTATTTTGTTTCATTCCAGCCCCACCATCCTGGCCGGTGCCTCGGCATGATGAGATCATTTCTTGACGCACCAGAAAGAAAGAAACGTTCGGGAAAGCCAACGATCGAATCGGCCATTCTTAATTAGGTGCTAGCAAAGTAAAAGCAATCGCGTTTTGGGTTAATTATGTGTTTGTGTTTCTTTCCAATCGCTATTGTTGTGTGAACTGCTGGGCTATCGTTTCTTTCACCAGGGGTTTCCACATTCGAGTGCGATTGCTTTTGCTAGAAATGCTTCTTTCCGGTGAGCGAATCCGGCGAATCTAGAGAGAAAGGTGTTAATTAGAGTAGGGCAAACGATCCCTTCACTGGGCAGTTGTTCGATCAGGCTGATAATGTAGATGCATCGAGCATTTTATCCTACAAAAAAGAGTGAAGGGGCTTCTAACGAATTAACATTGAGTAATAAAAAAATGCAAAACTTCTGTAACGGCCGATCTTGAAAGTATAATGGAATTGATGCAGTTTTTAACGCCATTAATGAATTTAATTTAAATCTTACTAACTATCTAATAAGATAATAGTATCTCTAATTGTTCGTTTTCATTCCTCTCTCTCCTTCTCATCCCGGCCACATAGTGTACTGATCTTTCCGCCGTTCAGCAGCTACCGCCGATTCCTGGTCCACAGAGTTTGCGCAAGTAAATCGTTCAGCCAGCATGACATCGTGACGTTCTCCATTGGCATCGGTACCGAGCGGCGCACGGTCGTGTGCTTTCGCCATCAGTTACTTCAGGACGTCAAATCGTCGATTGGAAAAAGGTGAGTCTGGCCGGTTCCGACACTGCTTTCCCAGAGGATCCGCCCGATCAAGCGCAAGAGTCGTTTTCTTTCGACAAGATTAATTTGTCATCGCAAATAATGCTGAAAAAAGCAGTGTAGCACTCTGTCAAGGGTAACGACCCGCACCCACGTCTAGCCTGGCTGTTGAAGTCTATTTTTACGTCTAAGCTGCATGGTTGGTTGGTATATTTGGGTGAAATAGACTTTTCGCTATAAACAAAGGCTGTACTTCATTCATCAATCTCAACCAGTCTAGCGGTCAGGACAAAGGTCGGCAAAATGAGTCATGTTAGTCGAGAGGTCAGTCAGTCTAGTCCACTATTTTCACGTGTACGTGCAATATTTACTCGTTCTAAAGTTTTGAATGCAACCTTTGGATAGAATACGCTAATAGCAAGCAAAGTATTCCGAAGAACCAAAGGAACGTGTAAAGTGTAGAGGTGTGGGTATCCAACATTGGTCTTGAAATATAATTTTCTATTTTTAACTGCGACGGCCTTCTTTCTTCGAGGAGGATCATTGCAAGAAATGTTGTGTTTCGCAGGTGCGTTTCGTTCGATTCGCTTGAGTTTGTCCTCTACATCAGTGCTCTCCAATCTTTTTGGGATCACGGACCATATGGCTTTGAAAATACATTTGCTGTGGCCCAAATATTAAGGGCATATATTTTGTGCACTTACTTCAAAGATTTATTTTCAAAAATATGTTTAAATATACAATAAGATGTTAAAATGTAATCTTGATAGTGGGAAAAATGCACAATATTCTTTGCAATAAATAAGCTTTTCTATTTAAAAAATCTATCATTTCGCGGATCACTTCTTTTAACGCTACGGACCACAGGATGGAGACCCCTGCTCTACATTGTTGGCTGACCATCTTCGCTTAATTTTTGAAATTTCTCTTGGAATAAAGCTACGTTTAGCAAGAGTCGTTGCAAATCGTTTCGAGTATGGAAATAGATCTTGGCATCGATTTGAAAAATAGTATTAAAAGCACTGTGATTTATTTCTATTTTATCGAAAGCGAAACTGGGTTACTTTCTAAAAATAAAGTACTTCATTTATACTCGACTATCGATCACCTGCAGCCGATACACTATAGAGTGAATTATGGCTTTCTTCGTCCGCTTGGTATTATCTTTGTGTCGAAGAATTCATTCCAATTCAGGTTACACTCCGACTGGCCCAGATTGTTACGCAAGGGTAGTGCGAAAAGGATCGGCTTGTGACGTGGGCTCGTCGAGCGTACGTGCTCCTCGGGTTGGCACGATGCGCGGTTTGTCTGGCGTGTGCTCTGGCGGCATTGGGTGCGTGCCGTGCATTATGCCGCCTCGAAAGCAACCACCGACCTCTGTGGGTGGTGCGGGAACGAGTCCGGCCGGTGCCGGATGGCACGGTGAATGTGGCACCCCCAATGTGGCCACACGCACTGAACTCGACCTTCAAGGCAACAAACACAAATGCCGATCGTTCGACGAAGATTCACTGACCTTTAGTAGGAGGAGGAGGAGTGGTTTTAGGGTTTACTTAGTAAAGGCATCGATTCGAGTGTTGTGTGTTGGCAGTCTCATTAATGGCAGTATCATGTTTTTTTGCATTTGTTTTCCTTCCCGCACGAACGATCAGCTTCGAAGAATCAACTAGCAGCGAATCAGCTACACCTGCGCCAAAGACCCAACATTACACCAGCTGGCGTAGTTCAACGACTCCTCCAACCGGAGGCACCAGTACCGTCACCACAGTTAGTAGCGGCTGTAGTGGTAGCAGCGCTCCCGCCACAACCACAACAACCGGCAGCATCAACAGTGCGTTGGTGAGCGGGCAAAGAACAGGTGAAAACCGAATCCACCCGGAGGAAGATCAGCCAAACGGCAACAACGGAATGGGCACTGAAACGATACTGCTGCCGAGTGGTGGAGCTGTTGGCGTTCATCAACAACAACAACGACGACAGCAACACAGTTCGGCAACCACCACCAACTCAGCACCACCACAATCGTATCTTATCGATGAGGAGACTGCATTTGGCGACAAACTGAAGGGTAAGTTGAATTGAACTTTCTTTGCTGCCTATCTGTTTATGTTGTGATACAGTTTTACATTAGAAAAGTGTGACAAATTATGACTTTTAAAAATAAATTCATGTGAATGTAGCTTTTATCTCAATGATACAGTTCTTACAATCAAAGTAATACGATGGAAATTAGCGCAGAAGCATAGATAACTTCGGAGTGAGAGAACTAATGATCTAAATGTGGAAAATTGTAGAATATTCATTTTTTAAATAATTTCTCTACCTTTTCTTGGTCATTTTTCTACTGCTTACATGCAATATCCCTCTACTATTAGTCTAATATCGCTCTACTATACCTTTCGTTTGCAATTCTGTTACGTTGTGTTGGTTTTGCATTATTCTTCTTGGTCAGTGTCGGTCTCGCCTTAATTTCCGTCTCACGCTCTGCCAAATTGCTGCTACTTTCGCTTTCGTTCGAGATTCGTTTGAGTATTGTTTTTTTTGTGTCGGTGTGCAATTTTGGTTACTAAACTGCTGTCGATTAATCAGTCCGGTTGCGTGCTTTACGGTGGAAAACTATCGGCCTTTGCTCATTGTTATTGCGCATAGCTTTTCTTATACTTTGCTTCGGGAGGTCTTGCTCAGCAGTAGGTCCTGTTATGCAACGTGAAATGGAATGTGGTGGCGATTGGCAAAAGGTGCTGTTGCTGTTCGATAACGTGTCTTTGCAGTGATCTCGTTGAAAGATGCAACAATTTGAGGGAAATTGCAAAAAAAATACACGTACTTATTTTAGAGCAATACTGGATATTTTGGAAAATAGATATTGGATACATATTCAACTAATTTTAATTTGTTTATTTGTGCATTGGGCTATCCGGATATTATCTTTAATACCTGTCTGCTAGCTGTATAAGTAGGGGGGGAAATTCCCGCCAGCGGCTGTTATCTGATCAAGTAATCATCAAGCAAACATCAACTAATCAAGATAACAAATTCGGATACATTGAGTTGCCTTTCGCTCCTACGGGAACTCAAGACGCAATGTTTTCAAACGACTGCCCCTCCCCCTCTTTCCCACCCATTTCAAACCTCCCCAGCATCTTACGTGCGAACGGATGGTGTTGCAGCTGCTGCACGAAAGGTGATCACATTACTTCACGCGATCACGGCACGATCACTTTTTCCGTCGGCCGGCCGATCGGCGTCGCCATGCAAAGTGGGCCACACTTCACACATGGGTCCACAGAGCGCAGCATCGCATTACGTGCGGCCGAGATAGTAGGGGAAGGGTTGAAACTTATTACGAAATATGGTTACCACGCTGCTGCATCGGCCGGGCGGCGCTGCGGTGGTGCTGCACGGTAAGCTGCTTATGCGCGCCGCGGTCTGACCCATTGGCATAGCGTAGCGTTGGGACGTCAACCGGTAGAAAGCAAAAGCGTGGCAATGCTGCAAACCGCATCGTTTGCACCCCTGCACCTACCCTAACAATGTGGCGTAACAGTTTGAGTCCTTGTACCTCAGTAGTTGCAGTTTGCAGCAAAGTCGCTTACGCTTGCTCGATCGTACCTCGCCGTACTCTTGTCCCGCGCTCTTGTGTGTGTGTGTGTGTGAGGTGCGAAAGGTATGCTGCAGTGGTTTGGATTATCAGTGTATTATTCAATCGCTTTATGAGCTTTTTTGGCTTTTTAAATGCTCCTAATGCAAACATTCCTTTCCTTTAACGAGTACAATCTCGCATAACGAGCCCCATATTCTCCATGTTCGGGATACATTTTTTTAGAGCACATCTAAAATCAAGATCAGGATCGGTATACATTGAGCATTTCTTTACATTTGATTATCGCTCAGGCAAACGAGACGTTCGATACTAAGCATCGTGTAATATAAATCTATTACCAGGATGTGTCGTATAATAGTGTGAGGCTAGAATGTGGGGTATATTTGCGAATGTGTCTTGTGAACTTTGCTGGATCTACTTGCTCAAGAAGGCAAAAGTCCCTCCCTGTCATTGCTAATTGTGTCAGTTTTTTTTTGCAGAGACTTTGAGCCCATTGCCCTCATTTGCCTCTTTTAATCGTTTGATTAATTCTAAAAATTAAAATCTAGCATTCTTCTTTGCTTGATTTGTGGCTTGATTGCTGTCAGTTGGAGGAGCATCGTACGACTGTGTTGTAGATATTATGCAAAGTAATGTATCGAAATCTTAAACACCTCATTCATGGTGAAGAATATAAACCACGAAAAATTAGCAATTAAATACCGAACAGCGCAACAACAAACTCTTATTACACACAAACCAAAATAGATCGAACAGCAACGAATGCTTTTGGGAAATATTAAAGAAAATATTCATCGACAATCGACTACTTTTTAAATAATTTGTAATTTTTAGCAGTATAGTGAACTAGTATAGTGAAATAGTGAACTATACATATTTCCCCCCCGATGATAATAATGGTATTTTTTCGTATTTGCCTTTTTTATCACCATATTAGCGAGGCAACCAATTATTTCACTTTTCATTCAAATTATATAGGGAAAATGCCTCCCATATAGCGAGTTTTTCGTATGACGAGTGAGTCACTGGAACGGATTAACCTTATAAGGGGTTCTCCTGTGTATTTTTTAGTTTGAGATGCTTGTTTTCTTCTTCAACTGTTTGACTATTTAGTTTTAGCACGCAACAATTAAAAAAACGAGTCTTCTGTTATTCTGAGCTTAAATTGTAGAAAATAAATTCTTAATAAGTGACGTGTTGATAAAAGGACTGTTGTAGAAGTTAAGATATTTTTCTTCATTCTTTTTCTAAAGAAGTAACATTTTAACCGTCGTCGGATGTTATGTTGCTTCAACACCCCTGCATATTGCTCTCGCACACCAACGCATCGTGCAAAAATTCGTACGGACGGTAAAAACACACCAACTCACGCTTTTTGCACCCTCGGAATCACCACCCTATATCATGCAGTGGTGTGCGTGTACAGAACGCTCTCGTTAGGAAGGGGTAGCAGCAGCAGCAGCAGCAGCATACCCCCTCGACCGCAGACAGGCAACGGCAGCAGCAACAGCACAATCATCCCACCCCTGTGTGCTGTGGTGTCCGTGAATGGAGGAGCTTCACAGGCGAAACAGTCAGTCAGTCAGTGAGTCTGTCGTCGTCGTGAAGCTTGTTTGTGCGCCCCGTTTGTCGTCGGTTGCTGGGAGCGCCGCACTGTACGTGCCGTGAAAAGGGAAAGGGAACACCGCTACGGCACAGAACAGCTTGGCCAATTCGTTGCGGGCCAGTTCGCGTTTGCCCGTTGCTGTGTTTCGGTTGTGTGTGGTGCGTGCCGTTGTTCGCGTTCGGCTCACCTTCCTCTACCTCTGCTAGCAGTAGGCGTATACGAGAGCGACCTTTTCAACCTTCTCGCTGGGGCTCGAGGGCTGTGCAAAGCGTTTTTAATACAGTGGTAAGGATGCCTGGTGATTAGTGCAAATAAATGAGTTTTTAGAAGTTTGCTAAAGGTGAAAATAGATATCGTTGCTATGTGTATGTGCTTCACTGAAATGGGTTGCAAAGGTGATTTGTGTGTGTGTGTGAAAAAGAACAGTGGAAAAAATCTACCCCTATTGCTGCTATTGGTATTGGTGCAGCAGCAGCAGTAAGGGCTACCCAGCGTGTGTGTATGTATGTGTGGTGCATTCCGGCAGATGACAGAACGTGTGCGTACGCTTCTGCGCAGTGTGCGCACGGCTCGTGGAAGAAGCTCTGGCACACGGTTGTAAGAAGAAGGAAACAAAAAGTTGGAATTATTGTACGCGCTATTGTGAAGTTTGATTCATTCAAGGGTCGCTGTTTGTTTACAAACAGCAGTATAGGGTTGTTTGTTTGTTTGTGACTGAAGGGTAGTCGCAAAACGTTTCCATTTTGTGAAGTGAATATTTGGAAAAAATATAACCCATTTAATTGTTCAACTCAAGAGTTGTCTGGGCATAGAAGAAGCGGATTGAAGATTTAGGAAATCAGAACTTTTAGTTTTTTTAAAACTCAATACTGAAACAAACATTTACAAACCAATTGTATGCCACACACTTACTTATACAGTTAGATTTTCGCTCTGCTGTTCCCTGCTTCACACTGACGGCGGGTAATATTTAGCACGCCACTACACAAAACACACCGAAAAAATAAAACAAAAGCCCTTCAATGTTAGCACACACACACACACGCTCGCATACGCACGCACGTCCTTTCTTCAGCATAAACCAGCCCGATGAAGGCAACAAAACGTTGCCTCAATTAGTGTGAATCCGTGCTAATAATTATCACCCCATCCCCCTTTACCTCCCGGGGCTCTTCTCGTGTGCACCACAAACGAATAAACCCCGGAACCGGCATAATAATCAACATCCCCTCAGTTTTCCATTGTGCGCCGCTCACCGCCCTTTTCTTTGTAGCGTGGGGAAGCAGGTGGAAGCATCAGAAACGGAAGTAAAGCCCGCCGGATCCGCTAGACCGCTCCACACAGGGAGGCCCCTTAATGCCGGCTCGCCCTCATTGTAGTCACACGAATCGTCGGGCTGTGCGAATTGCCGATCTGGAAGCGAGCGGCATTTTATATATATCGCGTGTTACAGCGGTGCAACGACCATCCGGAAGCAGTGCAGCATCGAATGCTCGCCGAAAGCAGAGCGTGAACGAATCAATAATGCATGTGTTTTGTGTGTGTGTGTCTGTGTGTGGGCCGGAGAAACACGTTTACCGAAAAGGGCGCGATCCATGTGGTGACACTTTTGTGCGCATATTATTAAAATACATATACGTTTATCGAACACGAATATCTTTACACTGGACAGCGAAGAACGATACGGTGCAACATTAGTGAACTATTACAAAACAAACCCAAAAAACGCAAAAAATGCACACAACAGTCGCTGCAAGCTGGGCGCTAGTGATTACAGCATCGCCAACTACTAACGGCCACCATCATCATCGTCTGAAATGTGAACGAGAAACAGGTGGATGGAAAATGGGCCTACTTGCTACTTGGCCATGCTTTTGCCTAGAGGAGTCTGCGCGCCCATTTACCTGTCTCCATGTGTCTATGTATGTGTATGTGTGTGTATTTGTTTATGCGCATGTGACAACCGAAACCGGTGTTTGGAAGATGTGAAAATGAAAAAAAAATGGAATCCGCAGCGTAGATTGCCTCGCTGGAATGCTGTCAATGCTGTTCCGCTGCCCACAGCTGGAATGTTAGGCATGTCGAGTAAAAGGAAAAGTTTGTCCCAAGTTTGCCTCAAAGTTTGAAGCGTTCTTTAATGTTTCCAATGTGTACCTTCAAATGATTGATGATAAAGGAAAGCTTTTGCGCTTGAACCGTGCAAAAAAACAAAATCGGTTAAATTTGAAGAGACATTTATGTGTTGCTTTAATTTACTGAAACAGTTGTGGTGTGTCGGTCGTGCTCTTTTCATCAACTCTCGTGCTTCACTCCGCTGTGACTGTTTTAAAATTCTCCATGCATCATCCCCTGCGCCATGCCCTTTTGGAATACAAAGTGTAGTGTGTGCCATGCCACGCGGGGTTAATTTACGAGCTTGCGAAGAATCGATGGCTTTTCGCTTGCACCAATCGTCGCCGATCATCTCCGCACTTTCTCCCCCCCCCCCCCCCCTTCTCCTCGTCCGGCAGCGAAGCTACGAAAAGGAAATCGAAAGTGTTTTAAGGTCAAGCCCGCGCGGTTAGATAATGGATTTTTTGGGTTACACCGTCCATTCACATTTGCCAGCCCACAGCAAGCGTTGTTGGCCGACTTTAGCGCGTTATTTTTTCCTTCTCTGTTCATTTACCTCTGTGGCTGATCAACCCTCAATCGTGTGGATCTCTTTGTGGCATGGGAGCTAAAGATGTAACCGGTGCGGTGAGTAGCGCCACCGAGATGAGATCAGAAGCCGTAATAGTAGCGCGATAGAGCCCACCCAACACAACAGCAACAACAACCACAACACACACAAAAAATGCGCCAACATTTTGGTGTGGAACGTAATGGTTGGAAAGTTGGTGGTTCGGTCCCAGTGACCGCATTTCATCGCTAATTGGTCATTTTCCTTCCTTTCGCACGCCGTTCGTACGGGGTGGCACAGTAGTCGATGCAGTCCTCCTGCCCAGGAAAGTTCACTTTCGGCTGCACTCCACACTCACACACACACACAGAGCCATAAAACACACTGGATTATGGAGGCGCCAATACGCCGCCACCCACGACTGGCGTAATGATGAAGCGGGAAAAACGGTTCGCGTTCCGATAGAGCGCTACCAACGCAACCACCGCAATTGCACAATCTGTAGGCATCGCGTAATGAACGGGACCTAACAACGGTCGGGGCCGCATGGTGGGCACGATGGGCTTTGGGCTACATAAGAAAAGGAGTTTTTTTGCGTTATCTTGGCCAGGGGAATTTAAATGCTAGCTTAGTCTATTGCACCATTCGAAGGAAGATTGAACGATGAATGCAAAGTGCGATTTGCTGCCGAACATCGCTTCCATGACAACGGTGAACGGCAAACAATACCAGTCAAGGCCAACGCTGTGAAGAAAGCACGCACACGCTCTTATACGCGCAAAAACACATGGCAACACGTGGCAGTTGGTTGGTGGTTATGCAAACGAAACCAACCAACTTCAAGCACGTCCACTCCTCGGAAAAGGAGTGGCCTTCGGTACATGAAGGTTTTACCCGGCTAGATGTGTCATGGTCAGTGTCCCCATGACCAGCACTACATGTGGTTAATTAAAACTCCAATTGAATCTTAATTAAAGTCGACAAAACTATTAACAAAATGCCTCAACACCGTGTGCAACTCCAATAAAACTTACATTTATTTTTGTGCTATTCACATAGGTTTGCCGCCTCACCCAGACACGTACGGAGATTCGCAGCAGCAGCTGCAGCAACCGGTTGGCAGCAACGGTGCCGGTGTAAAGTTCCCACCCGTGGTCGGAATTTATCGTCCACCGGCGGCAAGGCGCGCACTGAAGCTAGCGGAAAACGTGGTCCACCAACTCGCACCGCCGGCAGCCTGCGAGCATCCGAACGATTACGGTCATTTGCGGCCTTCCGCACAGCATCATCCGCATCCACCGGCTCACCATCAGCAGGCATTGCAGCTTTTGCTGCAGACCACTACCACCGACTGCACTGTGCCGGATAGAGTATTAAGAAGCACACCAGATTCCCGAGAAGGCCATCTGCCCGAAAAGGAAACAGCGGGAGCGGACGAAAAAACTAGCACCAGCCGTGGGCAGGAATCGCTATCGCGCGTACCGGACGCTGGTCGGGGGATAGGAAGTGACAGTGCCGGAAGTAGCAGCGCCATCGCAGCTACCTCGCCAACTGCAAGGTAAGTTATGGTGAGCCTTGTAGATTCATCCGGTGCGGGATGGAATTTGCTCGCAATAGCGCATTTTTTTCTTGTGTTTAGTTTTAATTGACCGAATCTTTTCATCCCCCGTTTTAGGACCAACCGTCCCCATCGTGAGCGACGTCCGGACCGTGCCGTCTACGTTCCCCGTGCGCGTCGTAGCTTAACGACGCCTCCGGTAGTTGCCGCAGCATCCCATCCGCAGTCGTCCGTTCCACCAGACGCGACCGATGGCGGCAACGCTGACAAAGTAAACCCATCCCCAGCCAAAGCATTGTTGCGCACGCCATCCAGTCGCGCTCAGCTGCCCGAAACTGGTGCCTCGTGTGAGACGGCGAGCGCCGCCACTGCCTTGCCACCACCTGCAACAGCGTCTTCCAAGGATCCGGAAGGATTGAGAGCGGCGGACAAGGGTAGAACGAAATCTTCGGTACTGCCAAGCGGCGCTACTGACGCACCGCCCTACTGTGATACTGTGATAGACGTTCCGTCGGACGGTTCCGAATCCGTAGGAGCGGTTTCATTGGATTCGTTTAAAAAACGAAGCCATAGCTTAGAAGTGCAGCAGCAGCAATCGGAACAAAAGCCAGCACGCCCAGTGCTACTGGAACAGAACGCCCCACCGTGCCCGGAAGAGCCGGAGACTCGCTTGGAACGTAGCCCTACCGAAACGGCCGCAACGATGCAGCGCAACAATCAACGCAATCGTAATGTGCGCAATGGGACGATGGCACCGGCACCCTTGCCCGCCAGCCTGCTGATCGCCACCGATCCGAACGAGGCGACCGAAAAGATCGATCGCGATGAGAAGGAACTGCGGCGGGCGTCGCAGGAAATCAATCGCAGCAATCGGCGCATCATGAAGCAGACGTTTAATTCGGACGTGCTGGAAATTGGCGAACCTACGCCGGTACCCACGGCAGTGCAGAAGCCGGCAAAGGCGAAACGCACCGTTGCTGCTGCCGCCCCGGTGGCCGAGGGCGAAGGGCAGAAACCGACCAAGACTGGAGTGGGAAAGCTGGCCAAGGATGCCTCGGTACCGAACGGTACGAGCGCGCCTAAGGGCGGCAGTGTAGCATCGACCGAGGAGGAAGAGGAGGACGATTGGGAATCGATGTACGACGACAATGGTGACTGTTTAAATCCGAAAATGCTCGAAGAGCTCACGACGGCTGTCGGGAAAGTGTCGATCGAGACGCCTCAGTCGGACTATAAGGTAAGCTGAGCGCGGTAAAATGCTCTACCGCACGCGTGTATTGACCATTTTTCGCTTTCATTTCTGTACTTGCCACAGTCGTACGAAACCAAGCAGGCTATGCTGAACGAGGAAGAGTTTCCGCACGTGCTGGAGGTGTCCAGCTTTCCGGCCGAGTTTAAGACCCAAGATTTGATGATGATGTTCTCGCAGTACAAGGAATCGGGTTTCGACATCAAATGGGTGGACGATACGCACGCGTTGGCTGTGTTTAGCAGCTCCAGAATTGGTAAGCCTTGAGGGGAATGGTGAACGGCTACGATTGACTTCGTGTTACACGATAAAATGATGTGTTCTTGCTCTCTTTTTTTTTTTTAAACAGCTGCCGAAGTACTCACCACTGGCCTTTCGTTCGCACGCGTGAAACCGCTGGGCGAAGCGACGGCCGAATCACGCTCGAAGGCACGCAAATGTGCCAGCTCGCTTCAACCGTACCGCCAGCGTCCGGAAACGTGTGCCGCCATGGCACGCCGCATGGTATCGTCGGCGCTCGGCGTGAAGCTAAAAACCGCCCCGGAGGAACGTGAAAACGAACGACGTGTCCTGCGTGAAGCCAAAGGTAGGGTAGGAAGGCGCACTATACGCTCTGTCCGTGTGTTTTACCCTTTATTTCTTTATTTCTCCCTTTTCGGAACAGAACGGAAACGACTTGCAGCAAAGCAACGAGATGAAATTTGGGACAGCTAGTGGTCGCAATGTAGCGACCTAGCCTTCACCCCTGCCGGACCTTCGCCAACGGGTTGAACCTATCATTTGTCACGTCTGTGCTGCCACGGTTGCCATACCTTGATATGGAAAGCAGAATTGTGTAGTTTTGTTGGCGAGAAATGAGAATCGCGATCTCATTTGGACTGTTTCTTACTTTAGTGTACTTGGAACGAGATTTGCACACTGGGACTGTGTTACCGATTACTGTGACATTTAAAAGTGGCCAACTGTACGGGTAGAACATGTTCCCCCGGGTGTACTAGTATGTGTGTAGCGGTGCGTACATGGCGAGCGACAGTAATGGCATGATTGTGTATGCATTTTTTATTTTATTTTATTCGATTACATATGATATGAGTGATATAAAGTGGTGGACTAGTAGGATGGGTACAATCATGGTAATAGGACCACAGCAAAATGATACCGTAGTACAAGTGATGATAACTCCAACGGGATGCAAGCGGGAGATTTCAGCATGTATGCATGTCGGCAATTCGTTTGCAGAAGTATTACAATGTTTGGTTCACCGGCCGGTACAGCAATTATGCATTAGAAGAAGGAATGAGAGAATTTAATTTGTACAGTCGTATATATTGCGAGGGAGGGCAAATCAAGTTGACAACGCACGTTTGGAGCAGGTTGATTGAAACAAGATTGCAAAAACATATTATGAACTACTGTCTACAATAGCAGTAGCAGCTAGCTGATCACGTATGTTTGCGATCGTGCACTCATAAAACAAACTCCGTATATACAAGCTGTGTAATGTGTGCGGCGTGGCAAATTTTACCAGCTCGCTCATAATGAACGTTTATATCTCTTATTTACAAAGCATCTATAATCGAGAGAAATGATCCTAATAAAGAATCTATTTGAGATGTTTAAATGTAACTTGCGATCGTGATCTTTTATTTTCTTCTTAAACGGATTCGTCTTTTACTACACCAATCGAATGTTTATAGAAATAGTTGAAGGAGGCACATAGTATAACTTCAAACATGTTAACAGCTTTGGGCATTATACATTATTTTCAAAAAACAATGAGCCCTATTTAGATAAAAATCAAATTTTGAATTTTGAAAAAGTAAAAAAAACAGCGTCGTTACAAACGTGTAAACGCACAATAATCTCGCAAATGTCAGTTTGTCTGAATGGAACATAGCGCCTCTAGCGGCAAATACAGAAACTACGGTAAGCTGCCAAACACGAGCAGGACGCCAAAAGTTTCATAGCCAACAAACTGAAACATTCCGTAGCTGTGCGAGACAAATTATTATTTCCATTTCTATTAAAACATTGTTTATTACTTATCGCACAGTAGACGCTTAAAAATTCCCACAAAAACAGGATTTTTCAGAGCAGTTATCAAAACAACATCCGAACAAACAAAGCGTGTTGTGCCAAGTGTTTACCAGCGAACGAACGAAGTGCGTACTGTGGTCAACGTCAGGCGTGTGTACCTTCAAACAGCGTGCCGTTGCGTTCCAAACTGCGGGTACGAAAGCGGAGACAGAAAAAAATCCAAAATATGGACAAAAGAAACGCGTAAACATCAGACGAGAGCCGCTGCTACCACGAATCAACATAAATAACGAACACGCAAAGCAACCCCCGGTAGAATGTGTGGTGTGTTTTCCCTGTGAAGAACGGTGAAGCATCGCGTTTGACCGTTGCCACATGCTTATCGCATTCGATCGATCGCAGGACGCGCAATTAGACGGGGACAGCTGCGTGCGTGCGTGCGTGAATGCATTCGCGAAAGCGTCATGTCCGTTGGCGTAACCGTGCACGATGTGGATCCGCTGTCGTCGGCAGGGGCCAATCCGCTGGCCGATCTCGAATCAGTGCGTAAGATCGCGAACGAGAAGCTGCGCATCCGTCGGCTAGTGCAGGTATGTGGTGTAGCGAAGACAGCGGCGGCGGCGGCGACGGTGTCGAAGGGAGAGGGGACGCCGTTTCCATTTGGTCCAGGCAAAGTGGCGCAATCGTTGACCTCGTTTTTAATGTTTGGGCACTATTTGGCTGGTGACGTAATTGCTGCGTGCGCTGGTCTGGTGTGAATTGTTGTGGTCACTTTTCTGGCGTTTGGGTTGGGTTGAAGGATTTCTCTCACATTTATCACGAATTAAAGCGGAGTTTTTTCTTTCTTCCCTGACCCCTGCTGTTCGTCGCTGTGCCTTGTGCAGGTTCGCGAGCAATCCAAACAGCTGGCCGCAAAAGTGCGCCAAAACTATCAGCTGGCAAAGGAGAAAGAGCTGGCCAAAATTGAGCAAACGAAGCGGAACGAGGTAAATGCGTGGAAGCGGCAGCAAATACGCCACCTGCAGGACGAGTACGCGCGCAGCGTCTGTGAGGTTGGCGAGGCACACCGGGCAGCCGAAGCCGCGGAAGAGTGCGCGGTGTGGTTCGAGGAAAAGCGGGCCACCCAGCAGGCGGTTGCACTGCAGCGGGGTAAAGTGGCCGAAGCGAACGCTGCCCGGGAGCGGGAGCGCAAGGAGGCGGAGAAAATGGCAAAACAGCGGAAAAAGCCATACGTACCGACGAAATCCATTGCCGTGCAGGCATCGATACCGGTCGGCGCACCGGAAGTGATGGAACCGAAAAATCCCCTACTGTCAGAGGACTGTGATACATCCAGCGAACCAACGCCCAGCCCGTACGAGCAGTTTCGGGCACGAAGGAACCCTTCCGCGATGCAGGGGAAACCGCCACCACCAACGAGCCTGTCCGAATCGGAGGACGAGTCCGCTTTCTTTGCAGGCACAGGTACGGGCACACGGCAACTCGACAAAGAGAACATCCCGCGAGCGGGGCACGAGTACAGTGCTACCGCGTTCACCTCACCGAGTGACTTACGATCGCACCAGGAACAACCCACCCGTCGACTGCTGCAACCGTTTACGCAGATAACGGAGCTGATCCAGCAAAGACGGCAGCGCCATCACACGACAGCACTGGACGTTACACGACAGCCGGTCGACGGTGGTGCATCCGGCTACGGCACCCAGAAAACGGTCCAGTTTGACGATCTGAGCGATAATACTCTTTCCTTTCCCACAAGCACAGTGCTCACGCACGATAACGATGCCGGTGGACCGTGCGAATCGCCGCGAAAAATGCCTCCCCGGAAGACGATGGCAGCGACAAACGGAGTGCCGAAAGTGGCCACTACCGTTGGAAGCAACAAGCGTGGTAAAGCGGTGCTACCGGCAATGTCGGGGAGTAGCAGCACCACCACTACCACCTCATCGAACGCGGCGTGTGCAAAGGTGCAATACTACGATTGTAATACAATGTACCGCCGGGAGTACGATCAGCCGGTGGGTTACGTGCAGCGCGAGGAACGCCGGCAGGACGATCCGACCGGGATGGAGGAAGCGAATCGTTACGAACTGCTGCAGCAAGAGCTTGCCAAAGCGCGAAGGTGAGTAAAGTGAGCAGATTGTTCGTATTGTCTACTACACATGTGTGTTGCTCTTTCCAGCAAACCGACGGTGGATCGTACCAAACCGGCCCTGGAAAAGCAGCAAACGCGCAAGGACTACGAGAAGCTGTCGAAAGAGTTGGACAATCTAACGCGCACGGAAAACCGGCTCAAAAGCCAAGCAGTTGTGAGTGTTGGCGTGTGCACGGATGGGAGTTTCCGGGGCGAATGTACTAAAACTTCCATCTTTATTTCAGCCCACTAAAAGCGGTATACCGTCGGAAGCGACGCTCAAGCAAAGGGCCGAAACGCGCCAGCGCAAAGCGAACGAAGCGATTGAGCAGTTGCTGCAGCAGCGCGCCCTCGTAACGTGCCCGATCGTGCAGAGCCAGCCGGACGACGGTGCCCGCCGGCCAACCGTGCGGCCGTCCGTGGTGAACGTGGCGGAAACGAGGTACGGCAGCAGTGGGGCGAACCGCCCAGAACAGAAGGACATTTCCACCGACAGCTGTGCCTCGATCGTGCTGGACACGTTCGACCGCCCCGGCATACCGCTGCCCTCGGAAGCTGTCGGCGGCAGTGGGGTGGACAAAATAGCGAAGCTAAAGGAGCTGCTGGAGCAAATCAACGAGCAGCGCCGATTGCTGACGGAGGATATTGCACGCGAAAAGGCGAATGAAGCGAAGAAATTGGCGAACGATGGCGCAGCTGATTCGGAGCCGGCCACAAAGCAGGAAATTGATCGGCTGGAGCGCATGAAACGGAGGCAGGAGGAATTGCTCGAACAGCAGCAGTTGCTGCATAAGCGGGAGCGCGAGGTGGAGGAGCTGGGTCGCCAGCTGGAAGAGAAAATGGCCCTGCTGCAGCGGAATAGGCAGGGGCAGAAGGTGGAGCAGACGTGTAAGAAGGACGCAAAGAACAACAAGCCGAAGGCGAAGCAGCCGAAGATGGTGCAAGTAGAAACGAAGGGTGAAAAGGGAGCGATCGATGTGGAGGTCGTTGAACCGTCGTCTATCGCGAGCAGCAGCATCAGCAGCGAGATGAGCAAGGACTCGTGTGAATCGGTCCAGGAGCGGAGAGCGGGTGATGCACCGGTCAAGATCATCATCACGGTGAACGAGAAAGCGACAGCAACGAAGCGGAAGAAAAAGGCAACTGTGCAACAGAAAACATCACCGTCGAAGGTAACACGGGAAGCTAAGGGAGTGGACAAAGTGCGTCAACCCGCAGCGGCACCGGTTGCGAGTCAGCCGATTATGAAGCCATTGCCAACACGAAAAGACACGTTGCTGCAAAAGGTAGCCAACAGGGGTGGACCATCGACGCAAATGGTCGACCTGTCGCCGGGCAGTTCCTCGACGACGTCTACAGTGTACAGGCCACTGCCACCCAAGATCGGTAGCTTGAAGATCCTGCAGAAGCACGGGCCGCCGGGTGAGAGCGAACCGGTCAAAGCAACCGTGCCAGTTGCCTCGAGCGGTACGGCCGGACCAAAGTATCAGCTGCAGAAGGGCGACGATCAACGCAGACAGAACCTGCCAAGTGGGGCGAAAGCAGCGCAGCCAGCGGTCGGAGAAGCGAATCTAAATCCACACCTTATGAAGTACATTGTCCGCTTGCTCGGCATGTCGCGGCAATCGATCGACCAGCTAGGAGTTAGCACGACGAGCGTTTCCACGCCAAACGAGTCGGTCGTGAACGTAACCAGCAATGTTGGTGGCGGAAAGCAGGTGGCCACCCATCCCGCCACGCCTATCGCCCCGAACGAGCAGGAAGTTGAGCGGATGCATCGGTTGAAGAAATTTATCGATGAAAACTACAACTTCCTGCAGGAGATCGATGAAACGCTGCGCCGATCGGACCAGTCCACGTTGGGCAGTAGTAATGGGACGGTGGTGGATGGTGATAGTATGATTAATGACCAGCAGTCTTCGGTTGAGGCCGATATTAGTCGGGTGGAAGGGATTTGGATGGAGACGCTGCGACGCCGAGAGCGGCGGATGCACAAGCAGCAAAAGAAGGTCAGCGAGGTACCGTTGTCGAAGGCAAAGGCGAGTAAGAAGCAGCCAGAAGCTAGTCAGCATATTTCCATTTCCGATGCAGTAAATGCGGCAAACAGGGAGACGGTGCAATCCGCTTCCCAATCGGCCGTCGCCCCTGCACCACCAGTAGCAATGGCACCACCGGCAGCGCTACCACCATCTTCAGCACCAACGGTAAAGGAAGGCTCTTTGAAATCCATTCTTAAATCGCCCAAACGGGACACTCCACCAGCCAAGGTGGCAAAAATCATTACGCCCCAGGGCCACGTGGAGGTGATCAATCTGAGCGACCGGGAGGAGCAGGAAATTCTCGAACGATACTCCCAGCTGACGGAACGTTGCAGCCAGCGCATCACCGAGCTGTCGCAAATGATCAATCAGGTGCGGGAGGAGAAGCGACGCCTGATCGAGGACAGTTTGTCGTCCCTGGAGCAGCAGGAATCGACCAAGTACATGGATTTACCGGCCGCGATCGGTGCTAGTGCTGCTGGGCAACCATCGTTACCATCGCAGACGGAAAAGACTACACCCCCGGCCGTTGCATTATCACCACCCGGTCCTCCGGCTGGCTCCAGCGCGGCACCGCTCGGCGGAACGGATGATCCGGTCAGCGAGGAGATTGATAACATAATCTCCTCCAAGCAGATTGGGCTCAGCAAGGACAGTGGTATTGCGATGTCGCGCCCACTAACTGCCTCGGACATACGGGAAAGTCCTTCCGAGGAGGGCAGCCAGGGCAAGGAGCCGCTTCCGTTCGAACCATTCCTGAAAGACATTCCAAAACCGGCGGTAGCGGAGATAAGTGCACCACCACCGAAGGGGGGACAGTTGACAGTCGGTGTTGGGGCGCTGCGTCGTAACACGCCGCCCGTTGCGATAGCACGATTCAGCCCCCAGCTACCGGACGAACTGCCGATGCATGAACTGTCCACGATCCCGGAGGTCGACACGCCGGCAGTCGCCACGACGTCACGAGTGAACGATCTTTCGACGGTTTCGGCTACGACGGCCGCCGAGCATCCAGACGCTGCCGAACAGGTGCTGATTGAAGCGCGCAATCGACTGCTGTTTAACGAGGCGGCCACGGCCCCGGACATTGGGTACGATCGGTTCCCGAACTACGAGGAGTACGTGAGGAGTGCAACATCCGGCACGGGAACGGCATCCTTCGTACGCGTGGAGCTGGAGCAAACGACCGACACTAACGAGCGGTCCGAGCTGCGGCTTGACACGACGGAGGACCGGGTGAATGATCGGCTAGCGTACAGGAAGTTCCCCGGCTCTGCACCGGCCTTTGACCTAACGGAGGATGGGGAAGCGACGCTACAGCCAGCATCAGGGGAGAGCACACACAAATCTGCTTCCGACACATCGCTGCCCGATGTGGTGGCCGAGTTGAGGAAGTGGAACATCATCGTAAAACCGTTTAACAATTCGCTCGACAACTCTAATCGATCGACACCGCTGTCGGAAGCGCAAGAACCAGCTAGAGCGGTGGAGCTACGACAGCAGCAGCAGCAGCAACAAACTCCAGATAAAGAACCTTCCGGACCGCGTCCCAAAACAGGACAGTCACGCAATGTTCCGCAAAAGGAAACAAGTTCGTTCCCGCTGCAGCAGTTGTCCGACTCGTTCCAACGAGATCTAGAGAACGTGGCCGGCCTACGGTGGGGCTCGTCGATGCTGAAGCGCACCCAGCAGGACCAACAGTCGAGTGACTCATCGCCACTATCCTCACTATCCGATGGGAAGAAGGTGATCGTCGGCCCCAATGATGATACCGTCGCGAACGACGCCGACGGTGCTGCCCTGGGGAAACCACTCAATCTGGCGGAATTTGTAATGCGCGAGCTGATGGTGCGCTCCCAGTCCGAGCTACAGTCGCTCTCGTCCGTATCGTCCAGCTCACAGGGTGGTTCGCACAGTACGCTGTTACGTTCGCTGCTGAATCTGAGCCGGCTGAACGAAAGCAATTCCCGCTCGAGCCCGATCCGGGAGGAGCTGCTGATGCATACGCCTACGGAGGGCAAAAGCATACAGCGCACGTCCACCCCGGTTGCCAGCAAATCGACCGCCAGTGGAAGTAGCCTCCGGATGGGAGGCGATGGCGGTAATACTGACCCGCTGGCTACGAACCGTACCGAGACGGGGCTGTTTTCGGGTGAATCGCGACTATCGTCCGTACACTGGAGCTCGTCGTCCGGCAACTCATCGGACAGGCAGGAACCGTCACCGCAACAAGGGCGGCTCACTGTACCTGCCGTTCGGCTGGAAAGGCAACCGTCCACGTCGAGGGGGGAGAGCGCATAGGAACTCGAATGTTGTGCCCAGTGCAGGAGCGGATGTGCCTTTCTTGACATGTTTTTTTAAATTGGTGCAGTAGTTTAAATTGTTTAATTGGTGTAACTATGTTTTTTTTTTAAATCTAAAGTGCTGTTATATGAAAGCGCCAAGCAGACCTGTTACTGATTGATGTACACTAGCGTAGCTCAATGTTTTTAATTATTTATAGTGCTTCGACTCAATTTGTTATTGTTAATAAGCTCTTTCTTTACTTTTTTTTCTACATATTATTACACTTGACGCATGATTTAGAAAAATAAGAATTTTACGAAAGACGTTGTGAGAAAATTAGATGATCTGTAGAATAAACAATAGGACGTACACTAATAGCGCAATGCATATTACAAAACTAAGTTTGACTAAATATTGAATTGAGCTTTTTTATTGTTATTGATAAAAGGACCGTTTTGCTTATATTTTTCGTTTCAAAGCCATATTTCTAAAATTACGTACTTCAGGACAGGGGGAGCAAGGAATGCGTTGCAGTAAACCGTCTCTTATCACTGAAGGGGTGCACCTTCAGAATTCCATCGCTACCGAGTAGATAATGAATGTTCCACCATAAGTCCCGGTGATCAGCCATTTTCTGTTGGAATAATCACAGTAATTATTATCTTGCAGTAAGATGATGCCAAGTAACACAAGCCTCTCTTACCCATTGGCGGACATTTTGATAAGATTTGGGGAGCCTTTCAACGGTACGGATGGTTCCACCGTGTCCACCTTGCCACTGCCGATACGGTACAGCTCTAGCAGCCCGTTTCCGGTTGGAGAAAAGATGTACTCCGTATCATTCGTGCAGACAATGCGCGTTTTGAAGGGGAGTGGCATTTTTATGATGAGTGTTGGAGTGGAGTTCTGAAAACAGTAGCTTGGTAACAATTCTTAGAAATACTTCCCGGTTCCCTGCACCCCATTCAACACTTACGATACTATCTGTAATGTCATGGAACAACACCTCGCCGGTCAGATCGCAGCTAATGAGCAGCTCCTGGCGACGGTTTTCAATCTTCTGCAAACTAGTTACGCTAAACGAGTGACACTTCAGCTCAATCGTGCCCGGCGAGAAGAAGTTTCCCTTGCCAGCCGAAGTGCCCGTAGCAGCAGGTGAGGAATTGACCACAGTGCGCTCGGCGGAAGTGGCTGTACCACCCAGCGGAATTAACTGCGTGGTAGAGCAGAGCAGCAACGATCCATCATCACATCCCACCACGAACTCCGTGTTGGAGGTGGTCAGTATCTGCGTCAAAATGAGTGCCCGCCCGTTAGCGGACGGCACACTGAGTTTGAATATTTTATCCTTCACGATCGTTTTCCCAACGCGCCACAGTATCACGGTACCGTCTGTGTGGGCCGTAAGCAGCGCGTAGTCCGATTTGGACATCACGTTGTAGCGTGCCCATGCCATATCCACCACCTTACCGCAGTCGGTCGTTTCCGAGTGTAGCTCGGCGAAGGAGTTCCGCTCCACCTTCAGGTTCAGCTCGTAGTGCCAGATGTACACGTCCCCGGACTCGGTCCCACCCGCAAACATGTCCCGATTGAAAGGGTTCGTTTCGAGCGACTCGATGCACGCTTTCACCGGACTGCTGCTCAGCTCTACCCACTGTACGGAGGCACCGTAGCGGTCCCGCTTCGGGCAGAACACGGTAACGGTCGAGCTGACATGGTCGCACCATGCTGCGTGGTTTGGGCTGCCGGCGACCACCAATAGCGGAGCGTCTCGCGTCAGTATGGACAGCCATGCGGCAGCACCGACGTAGAACGGTTGCTCGACCGCGTGGTCTGGATTTAGGTTACGAAGCCTCAGCTCCTGATGGCAACACACTCGATAGCGCTCGGAAGCATCGTACAAATTATCATTGCAATCAAACATCGGGGTCATACCGTGGGACAGTTCCTCCTCCACGATTGGCTGTACCTTGCGGATGAAGGAGACCAGCTTGGAGTCATCGTAGGTTGCAAACTTCTTGCTCCGTGGTGCACTGACCGTTTGAGTCTGCAGAAGAAGATATGGAAGAATGGTAAGGTGTCAGCTATCGGACACGGCATTGCAATTCATTTGCACGTATTTTGCACGGTTGATACTTGCAGCAATTTCTTTCCGTTCCTTCGGTTCCGTTTTACCATCGGTGGAGGTTGGAAATGGCCGAGGATCTACCCCGATGTCATGTTTGGGACGAACTTGGGGCGTATCTTCCTGCGTGTGGATTCAAATCCAATTGGTGCATTGGATTTTAGTGTAAATTTAGTTTGCTCCGGATCCATACTGACTGAAAGCTGCGAAGAATGGCTTGTGTTTTGATAATAACAATTTTGTAGGTCAAACTCTCGACACCGGTTTGTTGTGACCATGCTTTCCGGTTGCTATGGTAATGGCAAGCGGCGCCATAACCGTTGCAATCAGCGACCTCTGTTGTATTGAATAAAGTGCTGATTTTGTTCACGAAGTAAACGCTTCCAAATGAATACTGCAATATTTTATTTCATAATTCTCAGGACAAGAAAGCAAAAAACATTCCCACACACTACAGGCCACATCGTGCAAAACGTTTGCTACCATTCAAATAAAACCGCCACAAAAAAGGGTCACCCTGTGCGATTCGAATGACATTTCGCTGACACAGTGGTTTTGTGCCTGCGTATGTAGCTGTGCTCGATGCCGGCTCAGAAGGTAAACAAAAAGTGTACGTGAACAGCTGACGAGCAGCCGCGTGTGCGCGTTTCGGAGTGTGTATTTGTGTGCGTGCGTGCGTGTGTTTTTTATGTGTGTGTAGTACAGTGTTGTGTATGTGTGTTTAGAATCCTTTTGATAATCCTTGACGTGCACGTCAAGTTCATACGCCGAAAGGTAATCGTCTCTCCGTCTCAACAGTCGTCTTGAAAATGGACCGACTTTGAGCCCTTCTTCGGCGACCCTTGCCGTGAGGATGCCGGATCTTCCGGCACGTTGTACGCCTGTATGGCAAGCTCGTCCGGTTCGTTGGTGTGGTACGCTTTCCGCAGCTCTTCGTCGGGAATGATCGGATGGGGGCAGGGATGTTCCGGCGGTTCTGCAAAGGGAGCTGATTGCGCATCTCCGTACGGTACCGGTGAAGCGCGCGGTGAAGCGATCGGCGCAGGCGAAGCACCGTTCGAGTCACCGATCTGAAATCCGGCCAGACGTTTCTGCACTTCGCCCTGCTCCGATGGGCCGTCACTTTGCTCCAGCTTCTGGTACTCCTCTTCGGTCGCCCGTCGCAGATCGTCCTTGAGATGGCCTTCGGCCAGCAGAAAGTTACGCACACTGTCGATAGCGATCGGGGAGAATATCTCCGGGTACGCCTGCATGTACCGATACACGTACAGGTCGGCACTGATGATTTTAAAGCGATGTGCAAACACTACCACCGTCGCTCCGATGTGCAGGTCCTTGGCCGTGTAGTACTCCGGCTCGTCAGGATTGCACCCGGGAAGCCACACCTTGCGAGGGGACAGAAACCGTCCCCCCCGGATGCCTGAATTATCGACGGACGATTCCATGATGGTAATCGTCCCGTCCGCAAGCGACAGGCTGAGGACGAACTTGCGTATCTTATCCTCCGGGTGGGCAGTATCCAGCACACAGCCGTACCGGAGGAATTTGTTCACATTCACCAGGTATGTGATGACGTCCTTCTTCGGGCTTTTCGGCACGAGGCTGTGGTAGGAGGCTAGCGAATCCTCGGGCGTACCGAGTCCAAGATAGCTCGGCACCTCCAGCCGTGGCGCACGCTTGGGCGAGCTGTCCAGCCGTACCCGGTCCGGCTGGGTCAGCTTGAGAGCTTTTTCGTAGTAGCAGCGCGTGAAACCGTCACAGTCGAGTAGTAGAAATTTGCGGCCGTAGACGAAAATGGTTGTGCCGACGATTAAATCCTTCGGCGAATAGTACTCCGACACTTCGGCATCAGTTTTCTCCAGGAAAATGGAAGGGTGAGAAACTGTGGAGTTGGAGCATGAGAGACGAAAGCGTACGGACAAAATGGGGTCAAATGTTGCTCGATACATTGGGTACAATACCTGGATTTTCTTTCCAATTTTTCGGGAGCTTTTGCTTGCGCAGCAACATTGGGAAGTAATCGCGTCCTTCTTGGTTCTCCTTCAGCTCTTTGATGGAGACAGTATCATCTTCTAGGTAGTAGAACAGCTTGTACGTCATCAGTTCGCCTCCTTCACGGTCCCGCTCATCCAATACACAATCGAAGCTGTGAAAAAGTGGTGAATTTAATGCGAATATTGAACATATGGTAATATTGCACAGCATAACATGTACGACAAAGATCTGATTGGTGAATTTCAGAATGTCGTCGAAGAAATTCATTCGATGGTAGATAAAAATGCATCGACAGTATGATACCGATACGATGGAATGTTAAATCCGATAATACATCTTGCAAACACTTTGCAATCATTCGAAGTGCGAACATCCCATCGTACATCAGTACTGCTGCTGATAAGATAACTCACGTGTAACGACTCACACGAGTACTTACTGCAAAACCTTTCCCTGATATTCGAGATACTTTCGCAACTTATCGTCCGGCACGGGGTACATTTTGTGATGCCGGAACGTTTGCCGCTGGCTGATGGAGCGTTCGTTCATGGCCGGATCCGGTGGCAGCAACTCGATCTCGTTCAGCTCGATACCGTTGCTCAGCAGAAATTCCTTCGTGTACGCATCGCAATCGGTGATGTGGAACACGTACCCATGCATCTCCACGTCGATGCCGATGTTCAAATCCTTCCAGTGGTAAAACTCTTCCCGGTCGGCATTTTTCAACTTCCGGCCCCGCCTTACCAGCCGGCCCTGGGAATAGCCACAGTTTTCGATCGTCGGCTCCAGCACGGTCATCGTGTCGTCCTCGAGAAAGTAGAGTATGTGCACGTACCGGATGCGGAACGTTTCGGTGGCCGACTCCGGCACTGCCTGGCGGAAGAACGCATTGAACTTGAGCGTCTTCTGATCGTACAGCACAAAGTGGGGCCGGTACGGTTTCACCGGCAGATGGCGAACCCGACCGTACGTCAGGATCGGATCGTACAGGACCGTATCGTTGCCGCCGCCGTTCGGCTCCGGACAGAACTGGATCGAATCTTCGTTCAGCCGCTCGCCCCCGAGACCACACTCCGGGCGGACCGGAATCGGGTAGCCATTGACGTACTTGAAGCTCTGCGGTACGTGATGCTTTTGGCGCATACGGTTGGCAAAATCGTTCCCCGGCAACTTTGGCAAACCCTCCATTACAGTGCCCTTACTTTGAAAATTATTTGAGCCAAACGGATTTTTTCTTGTAACGAGTATAAGATTAAAAAAACAAAATGCGTAATTCTAAAAAAATCTAACTGATCTACCGACTGCGGCCCTGCGAACTGTGTGTATTTGGTAGAGGGTTGCTTTTTCCATCGGAAAACTAATAACAACGAGCGGTCGTTTCCATGCCAAGCTGCTGCCATCGTTACGATCGAAGGAATCAGTGCCATTGGTAGCAAGGGCGCATGCTCATATTGCCACACCTGTTGCGCTTTTATTTGCGGTTGAAAAAAGGTACCGACTGTTATGGAACTGAAGTAGACAGAGTGTTTATAGTTAGAAAGTAGAAATGTTGTACATTTGTCGATTTTTTTAAACAATTATTTCAACTACACGAAGAAATGTGACAGTTTTCTTTTTAATTTTTAATAACTCCGATTTTTATAGATGGAAAATTGTAGTACGTTGTATTTTTTCATTTTAAATTTTATTTTATTTTGCAAATTATACAAGTTTGTAATTCTTACTGTAAGAATAATACTACCTATACTTTCTTCTTTGGTGTATAAATTCTGTAGCTTAATTATCAGCCGGCGAAATGTTACGCATAGCAGCAGCTGCTTTGCTTCGTTCATCCCGAGGGTACTGTACAAGCAAACACGGTTCATCCCAGGGCCGTATTAGGTAAAAACAAGTAAAAATAGCACCACCAAATAAATATACTAAACTCCGTTCCCTTTTTCTTTCTCTCTCTCTGTCATTCTTCCCATTCGGACGACCGGAAATGGTGCAAACGAAAACAGTCCGTCCCTGATCGACATCGCACCGGAAGTACGTGATGCCCTCCGGCACACGCCACAGTCGGTAGTGGCATTAGAATCAACCATCATTACCCATGGAATGCCGTATCCGCACAATCTCGACACGGCACTAGAGGTGGAGCAAATCGTGAGACAGCAGGTGGGTGACAACACTTTAGAGGTGGAAGGGTGCGCCAGCGGAGGGGTAATACATAAACTGTGGCCTTGCGTTGGAACTGCAGCAATTAGCACATCTCCCTGGTGGGCTAGCGTCCTTTCAACCGCAAACGCAAGCGTACGCTACTGTTGTTAGCGTATTATTTTTTTTACATTAAAGCCAGCAAAAGATGGTATCAGTAGTGTTGCTTTCAGGCAGCTCGTTCTCATTCTCGTTCGGAGGACAATTTAGGTAGTCTGTGGTGCTTGGAGCCCGATGGGGACCTGCTTAAACGAAGGATGGCGTTCGACTGCAATTTCGGTTACTAACTGAGTTTTAACTACTAACAAAACCGCAAACCGCACCGATCCCACCACCATCACCGCCACCACCACTATCCGCAATGCACCGGAGCGTGAGAGGGATGGCAGTATTGTAGCGGTGGCCGCACTCGGGGAATTCACAGCTGGTGGATGAAAAGGTTCCTGTGCACTAAGAACCGACCTCAATGTCAAGCACAGCAGGAAGGACAGGGATTTTGGGCAGTCGGTGCATTTGCTGCTTCCAAACCACAGGATTCAATTAAAAGCAAATTTCAGCTACACGGGATGCACCGGTTTCGTCGGGTCGGGTTAGTTCACCACCGGAAGGAAGGTGAATTGCAGCTTATAAAAAATAAAGAAAAAAAAAACACAAAATGTCTGCGTTACGTGTGCTGGCTAAGATTTTAGTACACCATAGCAGCAGCCACTGCAAGCTTCAGGATTAACTTTGACCGACTTTAACAACCTTCCAAATAATGCTTGGCCTTAGTTCCAGTGCCCCTTACGTGGTAGCGTCAGCTTTGCTAAATGTATCGTTCACTATTCGCAGGGTGCAGTTCCCGCCACGATAGCGATTGTGGGCGGACGCATAAAGGTGGGCCTGGCGGTGGAGCAGCTGCGGTTGCTGGCTCGAGCCGATAGTGGCACACAAGCGGTGAAAACGTCCCGCCGGGATATGGCGTTTGTGATGGCGACCGGGCGCAACGGTGGCACGACGGTGGCGGGCACACTGCTCGTTGCCGATGCCGTCGGCATACGGATCTTTGCGACCGGTGGCATCGGTGGTGTGCATCGCGAAGGTGAGCGCACGATGGACGTGTCGGCGGACCTGATCGAGCTGGGCCGCTGCCCGGTGGCGGTCGTATCGAGCGGCGTTAAGTCAATCCTGGACATACCGAGAACGCTGGAATATCTGGTGAGTAGCTGGGCCTCCGGTTATAATACGGTGGTCTACGGGAAGATTCAGGCTAAGCAGTGCAGTGCAAATGATTTATCGCTACGGTTGGCTGCCGTGCACACAGCACCAAAGCTATCCCCGGGGACTATTTAACGTCATTTTACTCATGAAGCGCTGGTAGGATGTGGTCCACCCGGGATGGGATGCAGAATTATAAATCTTCTTCAGAGCGGTTTCGATGAGCAGACTATTATAGTAATTGATAATTCGGGATTTATTACACTACCTAGCTCCCGTAGCAATGGGCTGCATGGTTGCGATATGTAGGGTGCCGATTCGTTAAAATTATATCTTTCTAACGTGCAGTTTGCGCGGGAATGAAATAACATTCTTTCATACGGCGTTATACTTTTCCTTGGATTATAATTCGTCCATCCACCATTATCCTATTCCAGGAAACTCAAGGCGTATGCGTTACCACCTACGGCAGCGAGGACTGTGAATTTCCTGCCTTCTACACACGCTCCAGTGGTTCGAAGGCGGCCTACAATCTAACGAGCGCAACCGACGCTGCCAAGATGGTGCATATGAACCGGGCGCTTGGGCTTCGGTCGGGAATTGTCATCGGTGTACCGATACCGGAACGATACGCGATGGATTCCACCGAGATGAATGCTGTGATCGCGCAAGCCCTCGGCGATGCGGATCGTAAAGGGATATACGGCAAGGAAGTAACACCGTTCATACTTTCCGCCGTTTCGCAATTAACGCGTGGGAAAAGTCTCGAGTCTAGTAAGATTATACGATGCGGTACCACTGCTTGTATTAGGTAGGTTTATGCGAAATTGTTTGTTCTTGTTTTCTTGCTTTCAGATATGGCTTTGATAAAAAATAATGCCCGTGTTGCTGCGGAGATTGCGGTGGAGCTAGCACGCATTGAAAATGGTTCTTCAACTCCGGTCAACCATAGCAACAATGCTAAAGTGGATGCTAACGGCGTTGGCGCTCCGGTTAGTTAAGCTATGCGTTTTAAGACTCATATACCACAAAAAAGCAAAACAAATTAAAATAAAGCAAGAGCTATGGAGGGTTCGTTCATAACAATATCGCTTGTTGCATTCTAGATGCACGTTACGTTACTGGAAAGAACTTACCTATAGTTGCTGCAGTAAGATAGACAAGAAACAGCAAGAATGTGGTTAAATTAATGAACGGAATTTTGATAATTATTTATTCTCTTCTTTTAAGCTTATCATCGGCGGTTCCGTAATTGACATTTGTATCAGCGTTCTGGAGGACGACATAAAGGTATGTGGCTGTGTGTGTTTTTTTTATTTCATTGAGAATTGCAGTTCAATCTCCTTTTAATTTAATTCGGTACGAGCGTAAAAAAAAACAGGATTCGGTTTTAAATATTTCAATCGTCTTTATTTCAAATTGTTCATTTCATCTGGTTGTTTATTTTTGTTGTATTGGTTTTCTCTTAAACTTCTCTCGTTCTATTTCATTTCCTTCTATATTGGTTACCTTCTCTTGCTTTGTTACGCTTTGTTTCTGTGCATTATTCGTAGGGTTATGTACAAGACATCATCATCATTATCATCAGTTTGAATATAACAGAATTAATTAGTTTCTTCACTATGCATTGCTACGCTCTGCGCACTTATTATTTCCCTTTCTCTAGAATCGATTTGTTTGCTTTTACCCTCCATATGTTTACACGCGCCGAGACGTTTCGTTACTGTCGCTGGAACGATAAAAGCTATTATGGCGGATGGCCCAGATCCATTCCTCACTAGCTGGTGCTCGCTTATCGCTATCGGTTTATGCAAGGTTTACAATAATTACAACTGAGTTTACTGTTTACGGTTTAGCGGAAGGAGTTGTGTATCCCCTTTGTCTGTTTAGTTTAAATTGATAATATCAGTTTATACTAGATGTTTATACTTTTTTGAATGAACGAGCAGTAGTTAGCGGGTTTTAAATTGTATTTGTTTTAAAGTTTGTATGCTTCTATCCTCTTCGATTTTATATTAGATTTGTTACTGGACTAAAGTCGATGTATTTCGCATATACATTACTCTACATGCACCACACTCACATACACACTCTGGGCTTACATTTGTAACACATCCCACCCAGCGGATTCTTCTCTAAGTTTAATCTTCTCTAACTTTATTTAATTCCTTCCGGTTTTAATTCGTACACGGGCTTTAGCGTGTTTGTTTAGTTTTGATTTGGTCGTAAACATTAAACGTTTATTTTAGAAACATGCTATTTGTTTTTGTTGTTGTTTTAATATGAATTCCTTTCGAGGGCGTTCTGTTTTTACTGTTTTGTTGCGATTTTTCAACAATTTGATCTATTTTATGTTCCGATTTTCCCCACTCTATAAGGTTATTTTAAGCCGATAAATAGTATATTGATATAAAAGTGGCGTCCCTTTTTCAGTGGAAAGTATGTTTCCATTCCCGTACACTCATTGTACGGTTCGGGTCTGTGTTCCTGGTACTGGGACGAGCATGGACAATGAAAATAGCAAAATTAATCAATTTACCCAATTACTCAGTGATTCACTTGTTCTACTGTTTATTCGGGCGCATGGGTTCCCGATACCTTTTTTTATTGCACATTCAAACTTATCATTTGCGTACATTGTAAATTAAATGCTTCCACCTGCCACCACTTGCACTTGCTTGTCTCTGCACATTTAGTAGATTTTTGTTTTGTTTTTTTTTTGCCAGCACGTTTTTTAATCGACTTCACCGTACAAGTGGAGCGTTAAATTAAATTTTCAATTTACAGAATGTTTATCAGCCACGCGCTGTCCCCGACCAGGGTTTCCGCGTGTCTCATGAACGACCAACGGAAGTGTAGCAACAATAAAGGCCATCGTAGCATTGAAGATAAATTCCGCCGTCGTCGTCCGTAGGTGCAGTGTCAAAAGCGTGCTAATGAGCCGAGGAATAATGCATTTAATTCGCTGTTCATTTTGATTTCATTTCACGGCCCATGCCGTCCCATCAAATCTTGCTGCGTAAGAGGAGGGGAGGAGGTGGGGAGGGGGAGGGGTAGGTTTTGTAATCGCGAGCAGGTCGGCCCATGTTCGGTACATGTTTATAGCATGTTTTATCTTTCTGTTTATCTCTCTTTTTTAATCGATTTGGAGCATTCCTACCGATTAGCTGTTTGTTATGCTGCGATGTAATTAAACGATTATGTTTTTATGGTAGCAGATGAGAGCAGGCTAGTAAAAAAGTAAACAAAAATATATGTATATTGTTTCATCAATGTAATGTACATAGCTGTAATCTTTATTCCGGCACTCTGTTGTTCCATGACTGCATGGAAATGTCCCAATCAGATTAATTTGGCAACCTATCGCTGCGAAAGAATGCTCTTTTATTTGTCGATTGCATCATCCGATACATGTTATACATTATCTCATCTGTAGGACACTTTTGATTATATGTTCTCCCTACCGGCTGAATCGTCTGCGGGTTTGGATGGTGTTTTTTTTTAATTTTGTTCGGTGTCTTATCTTCTACATATCCGTTGGGGTCGTGTTTAGTAATGCGTATGCCTATGCTTCTGAAGTCTCATACAAACGGTTCTTATCATATTATTACGCCATCCTGCACATACAAACACGCACGTACTGTTACAGGCAAATCGTGCAATATACAGAGAAACAAGTTAACAGTTCATTATAGACTCTGGAGTAGTGTGTAATCTATCATTCAAGGAATTTTGTTGAATTCGCGTAACCCTACCACGGAAATACGGGTTGCACCTTTTCTCTCCGTGCATGCCTGTACTTTGTTCTGAATTGTTAGCCCTAATCCATTATGCCTTGTACCTTAGCTGGCTACCGCATTCAAACATCTAATCTTTGCTTGCTTCTTTCCTTACACACTCACACTCGCACAGACACGGATGGAAATGAGCTTTCCAGGCGTGTTCCTTTTCCAGGGCCTCTAATTAGTGCCTAATTGTAGCTTACCTTTCAATTGGAATATCTTAAAAATCGAGTCAACAAATTATTAAAGCCGCTATCTAAATATCAGAACGAATATAGTGTACGTGTGTATGATAGGTTTCTGGGTATTCGATGAGAAGCTCCGGCGAGGGAGATTACTACCGGAGTGTGTGTACCGTACAGGCATCCTGCCGAGTCTCAAGAGTATGCTTGTAGCGTTGTAGATGCCCCCCCCTCCCATCGTCCCTTACAAGTACATTCCTGTGCGTCTTGTTCACCTGCTACTTCGTGGTCTGAAGTACGTCCCTTTTGAATTTCAGAATCTTGTTTTGTGTTGTGTAGTAGTTGTGGGTCGATGTGAATGTGTGCTGGCGATGGCTAAGTTTATTCGTTAAATCCGCTTAGTTTTCCACCTACATTGGACCTTCTTTGCACTTCCACCTTAGTATATTTGGTATATTTGTGCACACACATACACACATACATAAACACATTGGAGAAAGGAAATCTTGACTATGCAGGATTTATCTGGCTTTGTGTCGGTTTGTTTTTGGGAGATTGTTGGTGGATGTTATCTGCGCCTACATATTTACAAAGCATTCTTCTCTAAACAAATATTTACAAACCGACTGTCGTATGCTCCCCGGGGGACAACACACTTATATGGAAGCCTTTTAGGTAATACGTGGTGTATTGTTTAGTTTCGTTATTCTAGCGTTTTTAATATCTTTCTGTCGTTTCTGTGGTAATGAATCATGATGGAGGATAAACGATTGTGTTTGAAACAGAAGCGAGTAAAGAGGTGGATTTATAAAGCAAAAGTATAAGAGATTTTTGTTTTTCAATTTAAAGTATTGTGTAAAAACAGATAGCAAAGCGTTAAACATCAAACGCAGCTGTGCAATTTGTGAAATGGATTAACAGATACATAAAACTGTGTTGTAGCACAGCACGTTTTCTAAACATTCAACACCTCCAGGAGCATGCATTGAGTTGTTTGTGAGCATTATTTGGTACATCCTTCCGACGGTTGGCTCAAGCCGTACAGGAAGATCCTTACCTCTAGCTTTTTTATGCCGGCGATATGAAACACATAACTATGAGAAGTATGTTTCTTGTTAATGATTCCGTGCTTTGTTGTCGCCTTTTTCATTCGTTTTCCACACTTACTGGGATGCTTAATATCCATACAAAACCCACATGAGCCCGCAGGCTCACTCTGCATACCACCATACCACGGTCGTAATGGTACACCTCAATTGTTGCAGGGATTTGCGCTGCTCTTTTTATGCTTTTTGTTATCAAAAATAGATTTCCCCATTATTTGCACCACTCTCTACACTTGCACCCGATGGAAAACGAGCGACAACAAAAGCACAAAATATATCTTAAGGCACGTTGTCAATATTTCTAATGCGTTAATTTCTATGTTAATGCTCGGGCTTGTGTGCTGCTGTACAGCTTCATTTTCTATTCTTACTTTTTGCGAAGGATATTGTGTGGTAAGAGGATTTTTGTTTGCTAGCAGAATTTGTAACGATGTTAAATTGTATAGGAACAACAGTATGGTATGGGTGTATGTGTTTGGTTGGTTATATTAAAGCCCACAGGCAAACAGTCTGTCCGAGCTTTCGTTGTACCGTCGCACGTATCTAAGTGACACGGTAGCAATCTAGCACACCAGATAATATGGGGGGGGGGGGGGGGGGTTATATGGAGCTAAATTCGTAAATTCTCAGCGAGCAAATGGCAGGATGGGGAAGGTCCCATATGTTAATACACTTTACAAGTGTTAAGAAGAAATCTGATAACAGGCAAAACAACCCAGCGTGTAAAAAATCCCTTCCCGACAGGAAGCTTGCTTTTTGATGGTTATGATATACAAAGCGGGGTTTCCCGTTTCCCGAGATAGGGTGTTAAATGATAGGAGGTTGAAACTTTTCACCGGGTAACCGGTTGGAAAAGGGTGAAATTGAAAAGCATCGCACACATACGCTGCAAACAGGGTTGATATTGTTTTTACGTCGATTTTGCCCCGCATTGCAGTGAAAATGGAGGCGGTAAAGTATGTTATCTTTTACAGTTAAAAACCACCACCCAACCCGTATCGTAACGGAGCTTTCCTTCTGACGCGCAGTTTTCTTGGCAGAGACTGTGCTCCGTTGCCGTGCCGTTACGCTTCTTGCATTCAATCTCCTATTTTTATGTTTGAATTCGAGCCACACCCCATTCGCAATCAACACGCTACTGTCGTGCCGTGATCTACCTTAGTTGTGTTATTGTATTTAGTTTGTTACTCTGTTGATCGATTTTCGTTCGTTTTGTTTGAATTGTTTCAAAATTATGTACAATTGTTTAAAGCAATCTTCCAAAGCAATTTTATGTTTGTCTTTTTTCATGTTTGCTTCAATAGGTCATTGAAGCAAACGTGTGTCACGATTGCACGGCGTGAGTTGTTAGCTGGTTTTCTTCGTTCATGCTCAGGCTTATTTGACGACTTTGGTTAATATTCACTGAAGTGCACAAGAGTGTATTAAAATATGTTAAAGCTGTTTAAAGCTCTTTTTTTGCTAGTAATGTTAATAATGTAAACGTGTTTAAAGCTCCGTTTATTTATGTAGTTCTATTTGTAGTTATGCTATGTAGTTCGGTAGCCCTGTTCAATTAACCTAAAGCAATCGAAAAACGAAAAAATTCTATACCTATAATTATTCGTACGATATAATAATTAAAAACAGTGCACATTAAACAACTGTTAAACCAACACATTCGTCTAACTGTTACACAAGTAAGCTCTGTATGGCAGAAGAAGTACCGAGCTAGCAACTGCACATCGTCAACGTGACTACCATCTTCTTCCCATACTCAGTTCACATTTGGTTCGCTATATATTGATATACATACTAAGTTCTTAGTCTCTTAATGCGTATATTTCTATGTGCTATCGGTATAATTATCTTATCACTGTATGACTATTGTACCATGGTGGTACGATATGAATGGGAGCAACATTATATCAGTACGTCGACAGTGGAAACCAAACAAATGCGTAGCGTAGTAGCACTCGCTGAGTTGATGCACTTTTGATTCGGATAATTACATATGTCGAACGATACACCAACCAGCGAGCTGGTATGGTACCGGTTCGGGTTTGGAAATCTTTACGTTAGGTCCTTTACCGTCGCGTTTAGATGAAGTAGCTTCGCTTCTATTCTGTTTAAACACATCAGATTGCGAATTTTATGTATTAAAATAAAAACCATTTCATAAGGGAAGCTTTGTTTTTTAAACATTCTTTAGCTATGGTAGGTGTATGATCTACAAAGTGCTGATGTTTGAATGGGTTTAACATGGTTTTAATTTCATTATGTAACACATACATTTGAAAACGATAGCGCAATCTAAAAGTATGTAAAGCAGAACTTTATTTGTTTGTTTTTCTAAAGCGTTATATGTTTCGAATACAAAGCAAAACGCTAACCCTTTCAAAATAATGCAACAGGAGTAGTAGCAAAAAATATGCACGACAAAGGCTCCATGTTTCATGGGATTGAAAAAAGTAACAATCTCAGAAACGCTGAAAAATATAGTTTCCGACAGCGACAAATGCCCCAGAAACATAGCAACTATGTAATACAACAGCAATCTCATTAAATGTGCCTCTTCTATTCAGCAAACATTAAACTAGCACCTTCCATTCAGAGATGGTACATAATAGAAAATTAAATCCATGCCAGTGTTACGTCTGTGGTAGGTTGTAATGTCTTGTTTAATTTAAACTGGAATTATGTACTCCACGTAAATGTATTTTTCGAACCAAAATAATGCAGATTATATTAAAATTAATTCAGTAAGAATTGAATCTCAAACGCAAAGTTTGATAAATATTTAGAAGAGAAATAAATATGTATTTGCTTTACTTCATAAACATTGATAAATTTGGATGAAAATAACAAAAACACATTGCAATAACAATAACTAATATGTGTAACACATTGTTTATGTCTGGATCTAATGCTTTTAATGTGAGACTTTCAAAACAATATATGAACAAAGAATCCCATTACTTTATCGAACATTCGATTCGAAGTCATGTTTTAAACGTAGTGCATGTCGCATTGACTTTGAATTTATCATTGTCATTGTATTGACAGACGTATCAAACGGGCATAGTGTGTTTGCTATGTTCAACTTTCGACGAAATGATAGAACAACAATAGTTAAATAAATAGACAGTTGCTTGTTTTGAATATCAGCAAGGCGAAGAATCATGCATAATAGGAAAGCAGACAGCAGAGAGCAATTATCTTTCCTGCTTTCTATCGTTTAGCCGCTAGAAATCCATACCACCACTATCTAAGACGATGAGCTTCTTACCATATATTGTTCTATCGTTATATTTTTAAAGCGCATAATATCACCGTGTTTAATGTGCCAAGTATACTGTACACAACGGTCGATTACAGATCTATTATGTATCAATGAAAGATATCATCAACCACGAGCTCCGAGCACAATTTCTGGCCCCTTTTTGGCCGAGTGCCCGCAGTGGCGGTGGCCATGCAGTTACTGCTTTTCTTGAACTAGTCTATTTTATAGTTATCTACAACCAAAAGGGGGCCAATACTTCCGTTCGATAAAAGGTGCATCTCACCGAATTGCTTCGAATCGATAACGCGAATGAGCTCAGATTAGAGGAAAGGAAATACTACATTGTTTTCATCGTATACCATATAAAGAGGTTGGCTACAGCAATGTGTTTGATGTCACGGAGCCCGTGTGAGAAAATATCGCACAAAGGATTTTTACACAGCGCCTTCAGATACAGTACCATCGGACACAGACACAAACACACACATATACACACATACACATATGCCTAATTATATGATAAAGGGCTCAATGAACAATTATCCTTTTCTGCATCTTGCACATTCGTTTTATCGCTCAGAAGCATTTAAGTGCCTGGGGCTAGCAGTACCATCCAGCCTGGAACTGGAATTCCGACCGGAAGGTTACTGTTCCGTAGTTGGTCTTCGTTATGTGTCTCACTTCGCAAACATCCCCAGCAAAAGGAACAAAAAAAAAGAATCAAATCCTTCCGGCAAATGCTGTTTTTTAATTGTGCTTTAAAACCACAACTGATGCGTGTGTGTGTGTGAGTGAGGGAGAAAGAGCGAGAAAGAGTACGAGAGAGAGAGAGAGACGGAGGGACAGTGAGTGCACTTTTTTCGTGTGCAACATTTTGCGGCCATTCGGTCCAGCATATCGCTGTGAGGATTAGATTATTTCAATTTGTATTCCGCCCACGTCGAACGGGCACAGGGCAAGCCGGGAACCCGTGGCGCCTGCAGCCATGAGTGTAGCGAATGGTCAGTTCGCCACCGGAAGTGAGGCAACTGACTAAAAAGAGGCCGGAAAAGACGGCAAAGTTGCTAATGTCTGCTCGTCCGCTGGTATACCGGTGGTGCCGTGCTTCCCAGAAGATGCTGACCTGAATCATTCTCTCATTTTATCGTGGTGACGTAAATTGTTTTCGTATCTGGCGCAAAGTTGCCTTTATTATTTTTTTTTGTTAGCTATTCAAACCATTTGTATAAGTGGCGGAAAGCACATTATTATTAGCTTAGCTTGCCTGAACAGTTAAAGAAAGCTACCGGAGTAGTAGTACATTCTTTAAAAAAAGAGGCCAGACCAGACGCGGGAGAGCGATGTATTTTATGTGTACATTCGGTAAAAGTGTAGAGAAACTTTAGAGAGGACTGCCGTTTTGATTTCTTTTATCATAGTTGCTCTAAGAAATTTATCTCTATTTACCAACCCAAGGTGGAAGTGCATGGAAGGCGTGTCCTGTCGTCAAACGTCATTGGTCATACCATCTTTAATGTTACTGTCGGGAGGGCGTTTTGTGTTGTTTAAAGTCATTCCACGGACAATTCGTTCACGATCAAGCCATAGTTTAGAAACATTTATAGGTACTAGTAAAGTACCGTGCGTCTCCATCGCTTCAGCGCCAATTTCTCTGGCAAACCTTCATCTTACAAGCATACAGATGGAACAGTGCTGAACAGTGCTAATGCTTGCTCTAGTTTCTTCCAGTATCTAAAGGGTGAGGTGTATGAGAATGATAACAATGGCTCTGTATGTTTCGGCATGCCCCAAAACCCTTAGTACACACACACTCATACACACTCCTCAATGGCACGTGTTTGTAATCGTCTGTTGTTGTTGTTGTTTTTTTAACATGACTAACTTAGCTTACCTTACTTTACGCAAAATGGGTTTAATTTCCTATTTAAAAAGGGGATAACACTCATCACTTCTACTATTCGCACAGCTGATACTACCGCGGGCGCACCGTTTCGCACTGTTGGTTTGTTCTGGGACTTCAATATAATGTTTGCCTGAATTTAGCCTATCGCATCATCACCTGGAATCACAAAGGAACGTACGCCAAGGCAGACATACACACACATACATTGCTCATGCACAATCATTTTCATCATGTTCTGCTGTGTCCGGTTTCATCTTTTGCAACATCACACTTATAACCACGTGCACGCTGGCAGATTGGTTAGACTTACCCCGTAAGCTTGCGTTGCTGTCCGGCATTACACAGGTTGCCGGGTGTGCATGTGTACTATTGGTCCTGTCTAGGGTGAAGAGGAAATCGGGGGGGGGGGGGGGGGAGCTTGTAGCTACCTACTGCTTCTAGCTGTGTACGAATAGGGAAAGGGAGAGGGGGGGGGGAGGAGTCAGAAGGAGGGGCACGACTTATCTAAATATCTTCACAATCACAATCGTTGCTATCGGTTGTTTCCGTGCCGCGGTAAAACCGAACGCCCTGCTCCCGATCGTACGTGATGCGGGAGCGTTGCTGCTGTCGCTTTTTGGAGCTGCTGCCCGTACTGCCGGCGGGCCCTTCCTGGTCGGCGGCACGCGACGCACCGCTTCCACCCACCGAGGTGATGCTGTGCAGCCGGTTAACGACCGTACACTTGACCGACGATGATGAACCGCCGGTGGACGACGGGCCACCGCCCCCGGGACCCGGTCCGCTAACCGACGAGCCGGACGTGGCCGCCGTGCTGCCCAGTATGGTGGTCGCGGTGCTGCCGGCCGTGTTGCTGGTGACCAGGCGCGAGCTGGCACTGCCCGGGCGGGCGCCCGGTTGGCTTCCCCCGGTGTCGTCGAACTCGTTGGCTGTGGGCTGCTGTCCCGAGCGGGTGGCGTTCGGGCGCGATTTGCGCCACCGATCGCCGAACAGCTGCTCCAGGTAATACCGTAGTCAGATTTTAGTAACCGTCGGTGCATTTAGAAGTCTGTTGCAGGGTCGACAGGAGGCAGAGAGAATGAACGGGCAGAAGGAGGGATAAAAAGAAGAATTTATAATCGGTTAGTCGGGCGCGTATGCTTAGCAGCAGGGCGAAGAAACAAAACCGTATAGATGGTTAAACTAGTAGATTGGTAACATGTAACACAACTAGTCAGCATTACAGCACAGTATGCACATTGCAAAGCGTAATTGATCAAGCGTACTGAGATGTGTTTGAGGGTACGTGGTGCGTAGTGTGTGGTAATTAATGTTTGCGAACAAATTGCGCGGCTTCAAGCAGAACTCTAAAATACGTACTATTATGTGTATTATGTGGAGCATAGCACAATGAGCGTCGTTCTGGCAGATCCTACTTTACATACCGAGTGCGTGGCTTGCTTTGTGGGTAAAAGCGTCTACAAAAGCGGTCAAATGCGTTGCATTACGAGTTATTGTATAAAAAGGAACGTGTTTTTTTATTTGCTTTGCTTCACCACACTATTTACTAGACCGTACCGGCTCGGTAGTAGTGCAGTATGAAGGTTGTTTGAAATGTTAGTCTTGTTACTCGATTGCTATTGTTACAGCAGCGTTAGTCTTTTTTTCGCAGTTTAGTAGCGAACCTATGCCCCATGTATGATGAGCGCAGCTCACAACAGTGAACGCGAGTGCACCAAACGCTTAGAATGTTTTCGAATGTAAGCAGCGCCTCCCCAAGCTCTCTACTACCTTCGAAGCTTTCGAAAATGTGCACGTTGCAAACGGGTGCTACTACCTCTTGCCGGTTTGGACGGTGCTGGTGGCGATAGGGTTTATCGTGCGGGAACGCTTCCCGAGCGTGCGGAGAATGCGGCGACCCAGTGAACGGGTGCGGCCAGTAGTGCGTCACAAGCGTAACGCCAGGGATCACGCTTCCTGATAGAGTCGCGGCGGGGCCTGCTGGGCCGGCTGGTGCTGGACGAACTTGTTCGAGCGGGTGCATTTGTATCTCGAAAAAGAAGGAGGAAATGAAGACAGGAAGACAGGAATGGTAAATGTGTGGAGTTTTGGAGGTGGCTGGCGTGAGCTTGCTTGGTTTCTGGACAGAGTTTAGTACGCACAGATAAAATGGCACCGTGTTCGTGATGAATGGATGTGGAATGGGTGTTTTGGAAGTGATTTTACAGGGGTATGAAATCGCACTGTCTACTGGCCATCTTTTAATGGGAAAAAAGGATTCAATTATTACAAAAATACTTTCCGCATGAGCTGGGGCAAAATCTGTACTGCAAAAAAGTGTTAATGTCTTACTGCGATTACTATCGCCACCTTGGACATAACAAGTATGTATGAGAAGATAAAATTTAATTTTTGGAACACAATCGATTCAAATGGAAAATGTAAATTACCACATCACACGATCCTCATGTCTGTAGCATTTTATTAGATTCCTTTTAATTGAAACCACTATTTTTATCGCATGAACCGAAAAAAATTGTTCTTCTTCTTCTTCTTCTTCTTCTTCTTTTTTGGCACAACAACCGCTGCCGGTCAAGGCCTGCCTGTACCCACTAGTGAAGTGAGCTTGGCTTTCAGTGACTTATTGTTACCATAGCGGGATAGTCAGTCCTACGTATGGGGGCACGGTCTATTCGGGGCTTGAACCCATGACGGGCGTGTTGTTAAGTCGTACGAGTTAACTACTGTACCACCAGACCGGCCCCACATTGTTACTATGCAAGAAAGAGTCGATTTAATAGCAAAGTTCGTGTATCTTATAGAATCAATGTCTCGGTTTTAGCGGCTATGCAAAGTAATTGAGCGTAAACCCGATTCGTGAAGCTGTGTCTCGAATTTCACTATAGAAATACCAAAAATCAAGTACATCATCATCAACAACTAAATCAAGTAAACTGCATACAGTAGCTAATTTAGTAAATTGAGCTTTTCTCTGTTAAGCAGCTTTACATAGATCTATAGAACTACTTTGCGGAATATTGTAGTTTAAGATAAAAAAATGTAGTAAATAAAACATTACTTAGGCTTTGTACATCAATAACGTAACGCTAAAAGTGCCATTATGTGATTCGAACGTTAGAGACAAAGTATCAAAATGCTGATATTGTATTATGATTTGTCTCTTCTACGACATCTCTAACTGAACGAAGGATATGGTTAAATTATACTACACTAATTGCCAGTAATTTAATAACATGCCCATGTCATGGGTTCAAGCCCCGAATTGACCATGCCTTCAAACGTAGGACTGACTATCTTGCTATGGTAATCAAAAAGTTACTGAAATCCAAGCCCATAGGTGGTACAGGCCGGCAGGCCTTGACCGACAATGGTGGTTGTGCTAAAGAAGAAGACGAGTTGCCAGTAATTACATTCACAAAAGAAATGATTATTATTTATTACATTAAAAATAAGTGTGGAAATAATAAAATGAACAATGAGGGGAATTTGTGAAAATTATAGCACCGTTTCACTTCAGGACAGATATGAAAAACAAAGCTGGTGCACTGATAGAAAAGGCTCCCCGAAAAAAAGAAATAATAAAAGAATTACACCAAACTTAAAATTGGTTAAACGTTTTTATAATGCTTCTTATGTTTCACGTTAACGTTTGTTTTGCAAAGTAAGAATATTGACAGTGCAATTTGGTAGCATTGTCTCGGGTCATTGAATGAAATGTTCAACGGATCTTGAGACTTCTATAATACGGATAAAATTTCCGTTCGTTTAAAGTGGGTTTGGTTTACATTTTTCCGTTTGACTCAGATAATTGCCCGGAATAAGTACTGATGTTGTACAATTGTCAAAAATACAGCATTTTGGGAGCATTTTCAATACCGTGTTGGATAATTTGAAAAAGTTATTTTACGCCGTAGAGTTGAACAAAAATATTATCCTTGCATTAGAATAGAGATGACGTGAAGCAGTTTTTAATGATCGGTATTAAAAAATCCACACAGTCTGCTAGCCTGACTAATTTTAAAGCCAATCTATTTGGAAGCACATTCAAGAGGGAAAACTATAATTGCTTTAAGATAAATTTGAAATCGATCTAAATGTTTCTGCGTGTCTAGTGCTTTGGCTCGATTTTTGTTTCTACACATTTCAACATCTTGCCACTGCTCAGCCACAGTGGCTGACTACACAACCGACGCGTCATAGCATTCTAATGCGAACCGATACTGTTTGCTTTACCGTTTGTTGCCTCATGCATTCTTAATAGCAAAACTCTGGCACTGTTAAATTGTTTACTGTTTCGATCAAGTTCTACCGGGGCGAATGCATCTATCACAGGAGTTGGAAAGGACGCCTACAAATACTCTTGCACTTCAGCTAGTCGCACATCATTGTCGGAAGTGTTCATGCCTAAAGGATAATGGTGTCTTGATCGCGCAATGGTAATAAATTATGTGTGTGTGTGTGTGTGTGTGTGTGTGTGTGTGAGGGTGTTGTTGTGTACGTCTGCCAAACTATACTTTTGAGTTCGGTGCGAAAAAGGAACGCTCAGGCTAAATACACTACCAGAAAGGGTAAATCGGGGTGTACACATTGGTGCTTGATGCTTTCACTTCGAACTGGGTGTAGAGTGTAAACGCGCACACATACACGAACGCCATCGCGCTCATTGCGACAGTGGTGGTTGTGTGGATCGCAGTGTGTGCAGTTGAAGGTGTACGTCAGGATGAAGAGTGAGGTGTAGAGGGGTGTAGGGAAAGGGGTCAGAAGAAGGTTAGGTGGGCTAGACAGGTCATGCAAAGCAGGCAATTCCGCTTACCTGTAGGTGGGCACCTTGGCGTCGAATTCGCACAGCTCGTAGTTGTTATTACCGTTTATTGTCTTGGTCGTGCCGGTTGCGGTGGACAGCAACGATGGACCGTTGTTGTCCTCCACCAGCAGGGCACAGTTGGAGTTAGTATCCGACTCACAGCCACCGGCACCTCCGGCCGGGCCTCCGCCTGCACCCGTCGTGGCACCACTGCTGCCCGCCAACGAGGACTGGCCACAGATGTGTTGCGGCTGTTGTTGCTGCTGCTGCTGCTGCTGTTCGTTAATGCACGTGTAGAGCTGCTTGTGCTTGAGCAGCTGTTTGGGAGTGTTTTCTTGCGTCAACAATGATTCCCGCTCGCTTTCCGCCGACCCGACACGTGTCCTTTCGCGGTCCCGATTGCCTACCTTCGGTTCCGCATGGATGCCACCATTGACCGATGTGCTCGTCACTTGCTGCAATAAGGTAAACTGTAGCACACGATATACGCACACAAACACACATCACCCCCAAATAAAGATGCGGATTTGGAACGATATTTGTTTTTTTTTAGTGATATCCGGAATTTTCGATCGTAAAGGTGATGTGTGCAGGGCATTTTCAATCAATTTATCAACCCGATAGAGGGTGCAATCAAACGTTTTAGGTTAAATATTTGGTTTCGGTGCAGGGTAGCGGAATTTTGTGAGAATGTGGGTTGGTGTGGATCGGCAGGCATCATCATATCGCATTGGTGAATCAGCAATCGATCCCGGTTGCACGGTGTTTAGTGGATAGTGTTAGTAGTACGGTAATCGATTTTATTGTTTTTACGTGGTATTGTTGGTTTTAATTGCGAGTGCGTGCAAACGGTGTTGCGTGCGGGTGTTGTAGGCGCATTCGGCGGATATTCCACACCAAGATCGTGCCAGGTTGCGTGCGAACGGCGTCGGTTCAAGAGAGAGAGAAAAGTTTTAAAATTGAAATCAATAAATTATGCATTTCTTATATGATTGTGGAAAATAAATATTGGCCGGTGGCTGTAAAATTTGGCAATTTCTGTCAAATTTTTTTTTTTATTGACCAAAGTAGGAATGAACAAATGAATAGAAATTCATTGAAATATTATTCAAGTTTATAATGTATTTTAAAGTCTCTATTGAAATCAATCAAAGTATTGTTCTAAGGTGTTATTGATTTGATGATTTCGGTTTTTAATAAACTTTTATCCGGTTTACGTTTTTGAATATTAATTTTGTTTCTGGTGAAAGAGAGCCTGTGCTGTGATTTTACTTGAACGGAAAAGCTTTAGTTGTATAGGTGTTACATGTTTGCTTGGTAGCAAATGCTGCTCACAATAACAAACCATTAAGCGTAACCTACCTGCTGTATCTGTTGCTGATCACAGTCGACACCGTTGAGGATCGCGCCGGACATTTCCGTTTGCAACAACTTGATCTTCTGTATCATTTCCTTGATCTCGTACCGCAAGATGCCAAGGAAGCATAGCTTCAGGAAAGCTATCACGCAGTAACCGAGAACAAATAGTATATCAGCTGTATGTCGCAGCCAGGACACGATTCGTTCTGCGCAACCCTGTGAAGTAGAAAGTGGAAAGTGTAAATGAACAGGAAAGGCTTGAAGCATTGAAATTAAATAAAAACATCAATAATACTTAAATCCAATTAACTCTAACTTGTCACTAAAGCTCGTAATACAACTATGGACTCTATGGGATTAATTTTGCTCATTTTTCAAGTAGATCTGATGCTCTGGCACATGTATTTCCGCAGCTGTCAATCGTGGCATCACGTGCGTTCATGCACGTGAGCCCAGTACATACGCTTGTTTTGGTAGCAAGAAAAACATTCGACAATTGCAATGAAACGTAAACCATCCGCAACCGTTGTTGGTTTTTTGAGGACATGCCATTTTCTGAGAATTTGAATACGTCCCCAATGAACACGTCCAGCGCACGTGCGCCCCATGGTTGATTATAATGTATCGAAGTGTGCTGCCCCTCGCGCACCGAGGAAATATATATGGCTAGTGGTGTATTGTTGTCGATAGCGCTCAGCCCAGCTGAATAATCGATTGTGGAAGACGGAACGTTCGCCGTACGACGGAGTGTGCGAAATGAAGTGATGAATACTATTTCTGGCCACTTGCTGGTTTACCATGGTGCGTGTGTATATGTGTTAGCCATTGTGCAAGAGGGAAAGCAACATGGCGAGTGTTAGTACTGTCCCGGGGTTCAACAAGGAACGATTTAATTAAAAGCAAACATGGCACACTGCAAAAGTGATCGCGAACAAAAGTTGGGAATGAAAATATGTCTGGGTGGAAAAACAAACTCCACTGCAACAACAATATACCAATAAACGAAATAAATCGAAAGCTGCATGTGCGAAGCTCTGTACTATGTGGAAGGGATGAGTGGGGCTGCTAAAGTCGTAAAAGAAAATCGAGCTGCCGCTGTTGACGGCGTGATGTTGGAAGGCAACCATCATCCGTCATGGATCGAATAAATGGGGTGAAGAATTCGTTTGTTTGTTTTTTTTTGTTCTCGCATGGTTTGCTTTTTCTAGCACGATGCAAGCAAAAGCAGCAGCATCACCGGAAAGTGCAATAAATTGCATCTGACGTTTCTTGTCGTTCGCGACGGTTCGTGCTCCTCGGTACGGTTTTCATCGATCTGTGATTTCCTTTTCCAGCGATGGAGCTGCTTCGTTTGAGTTTTGCGGTGCACAATTTTCTCCCGTCGGAACGGTACCGTATTCGTGTATATGCGAATGCATTTTCACTGGCCTTATTTTATGTTCCATTTGTTGCAGCTTAATACTATTCTTTGTGCTTCGGCCCGGCACATCCTCTGAAAGGCCATTCATTTTGTGACGTTGGCCGTCTGTCAGACTTTTGTTTTACGCTTTTGTACTGAACTGGGTTTTTGTGTATGTGTGTGTGTGCGTGTCCGGTCTCATGGTACAGTCGTCAACTCGTACGACTTAACAACATGCCCGTCATGGGTTCAAGCCCCAAATAGACCGTGCCGCCATACGTAGGACTGACTATCCTGCTATGGGGGGAAATCAATAAGTCACCGAAAGCCAACCCCACAAGTGGGTTGGCAGGCCTTGACCGGCATCGGTTGTTGAGCCAAAGAAGAAGAAGTGTGTGCGTGTGTCTGTGTGTGTGTGCAGAACTAGGTCTCCGTGCTTGATCGTAAACTTTTTCAATGCAGAGATGTCAAAGGCGTGTGATATCGATGTGACATTAAAAAAAATGAATTGAAGAATGATCGTTCAAACAATCTCACGAGTCTATCTGTTACGTCTAATAAGAGTGATTGTTAAATCTTTATCTTCTGTGACACAACAACCGTTATCGGTCAAAGCCTGCCTGTACCACTAGTTTTGGATTTTAATGACCTATTAATTTACAGCTCGTAGCACACCCTCGTACAGACCCCCATAGCAGGATAGTCCGTCCTACGTATGGGTGCACGATCCCCATAAACCCATGACGGGCATGTTGTTAAGTCGTACGAGTTGACGACGGTACCACGAGATCGGCCATTTGTTAAATAATAAGAATAATGTTAGTGTGGTATACATGTGTACATAAATCGACAGATTTGTGATTGTACAATATGGTCGCAGAAAATAATTGTATATCTATGCATAAATTCAAGAATGAATTAGAATAACTGATCAATCATGTTGAATTATGAACACTTATGTGTGTTTGACACTCCTGGCCAAATGGAGGGTGTTTTTATAGCGCCAAGTGATTCACGGTAGTCTTGAAAAAGTCCAATACGTGACCAATTGAAGGATGTTTTCAATTATGACGTATTTTGTTATTTGACGGTGAGGCTTGGAGCTAGAAGAGGAACAAAATTTGTATTCTTGATGTTGACAGCCTTAACTTAGAAAGGAAACGAAGACCCGTCCTTTCTACAATAATAGCTCGTTTCGCTGGAGCGGATTTAATACAATACCGTAGATCCTAATTATCATCTCTTACCTGGGGATATACAGCCCGGCATGTGACGATCGTTTTGATTTCTTCCGTTTCGCCCCCGGAAACTGAACTGGCACCGGTAGAACTACCGGAACTGCTACCGGTCGTTGAGCCGTAGCTGGTGCCGTGGTTAGTACTGGAACTGAAGGTACTGCTACTATCACTGGCGCTGGTGCTACTGACTGCAGACTGGCCGGTCCCAGGGGCGCCCTCCTCGATGATGACACCATTTTGCTGCTGCAGTGGTTCGGTGCTTGCTCCGCTTGCACTACTGCCACTGCTGGGAGCCGTTATTAGGCTCCAGGAGTCACTGAGCTCGCTAAAGTTCCGACTCATCAGCAGTGTGTCCTTTATCGTACTAGCCGCCAGCTCGGTTGCGGCAGCAACGGCCGCCGTTGGATCCTCGCCGCCCCGAAATACGATGGCGGAAGCGAGTGGTCGCCGTCCTATGCTGATCTGCTCCGTGATGTCGGATGTGCAGCAGGATGTCGGGTATGTACGGTTTGCATTGAGTGCAAAATCCTTGAAAAAATAAAATAAACTCAGCTATAGTAAAAGATAACGAAGCAATTCAAATGTTAACCTAGTATTCATCATTAGATATGAAGAAGTGTTTTAAAACTCGTTAGTAAACCTTTTGAAGGTATAGTAGGTGACCGCTAACTGAGAAGTTAAATTTGTGCGAAAAATGTACATTTGCTATGAATTTCTCTTCGTAAGATTCCGGAAGATTCATGTTTTGACATTTATGTGTTTTTTTTTAACTGAGAATCACTCCAGATAACGAACTTCCAGTTAAAAAAACTCCAGTAAAACACATCCAGTTAGTGGTCACCTACTGTATCTATTAACACTCAATTATCTGTATTGCTGCATGCTACCAATAGTTTATTTATTTTATATTTGTGCTTTGTATCATTCATACACAAATTGGTTTCGAACAATTGTTTTCCTATGTCTCTTTTCCTTTTCAAACTTCAAATGCCCGCGAAACCAATGGTAGAATATAATTATTAAGTGTTATTTTCCTATCCAAACGTTTAACTTTACGTGGGGTAAAAACCCGGGTAGCACAAGAAAGGAGGAAGATAATCTGAAGGTACGAAGTAATTAGAGTACCATTGAGGTCACGTTTTGCTTGAAAAGGAATAGGGAATAGGGTGAACTGCATGGTTGAAAGTAAGTGAAATAAATTGTAGAGACCGTGAACGGTTTGCGAGATTTAGAGACAGGGAACGGTTCTGGAACTTTCCTGAGGAACAAGGATGAGAACATTTCTTCTCTTTCACGCAAGGGTCAAGGAGGATATAAAAAGCCGCGATCGGCCGGAGCAGATCAGAAGGTTCTGGCTCGGCTTACTGTGTGTATCGTCGCGGAATTGAAAGAGAAATAAAGGCTCACAGTTGTGTTACACTTTAAAATTATTCAAAATAGTGTATGCCCTGTGATGCAATTGCAGCACTTATAGAGTATAAAACTATTGCAAAATGTAATATCAAGTAAACTTTTTGTTACGAAAGCATTTGTAATGCCATTCGTTTTGTTCAAAGCCGTACAAACATGAGAAGAAAGTTAAATACAATTGATCCCTAACTTCCGGAAAAAACTGCTTAAATACATCTTGCATCATGCTGTGCTAAGCCCTTTAGTGGTACCCGTGAGATTAAAATGTAGATTAAAAATAACGCTTATGGTAACGGATTACATGTTCAACCGTTACACACATTAGTCCATTTAGGTATCAATATATAATAAAAACACACACACACACACACAGACATCTGCATATGCTTCTTTCAGCGAGCAAAAACTCGTTTCCAATTATGCTCTTTCAATCTCTCCTGTTTACACACAGTAATCGGTTTGAATGAGGAGGAACATGCAAAGGATTAAACACGGTGGTTGGTAAATCCATTTTAACACATCCTTCCGGCTGGCTCACATTTTACGTACAATTGCGACAGAAGCAGAGTGGCCTGTTTTTATATCTCTCTTACTCTTTCTCTCTCTCTCGCTCTCTCTCTGTCTCTCTCTCTCTCTCTCTCTCAATCAACCACAACTGTACCATCTTCCGATCGGCAAACGATTGGTATTTGTACAATGACAGGAAAAAGGTACTGGTTTTTGGTCTTGCTGTTAAGTTCGAACCGGAAAAGAGCACATTTTGTGAACGTATTGGGTGGATTGTTTGTTGGGCCATTGGAAAGGAGTGTCGAATGTCGAATGTCGGTGCAGGGGACTGTTGTGTATAGTTTGTTCAGCTTGCGGTCGTATTCAAATGAAACGTTTAACCAGTTCCATGTAAAACAGAGGGCCCTCTAAAATTGAACTTTTAAGTGGGAAGAGCGTGATCATAGAATGTACAAATGGAGTGGTTTATCCTGATGACCCAAAACCGAGTGCACTACGCTGTGCTATGCATAGTACCCATCGGACTGCCGATAGTGCTTTAATTCATTGATTGAATGAGAATGGTTATTGTTCTTTAACAAGACAGAGGTTGGGATAACACACTGTATTTGTTCCTAGTAGTGTCGAATATATGGTTTGAATCATTAGAGTTACCAACAACGAAGTGCAATGCTTAGACATCGAGTTGCATGAGCAGAACTAGAGTAGGTAATGAAATTTACTGTTGGTATGGTGCATGATGCATTGCGGCGAATGCTTTGCCAATATTGGAGTAAAGGGTCGGTAAATTGAATGTTTGGTTGTGTTGTTTGAACTGAGCGAAAAATGCTTAGAACATTAGTAATAGGCGCTAATTTCAGCTTTATTTCGATAACTCTATTGAATTGAAAGATACTTTTAACACTGGACGCTTTTCATAAACTAGAAACTAGATTGTCAACAAACTAGGCTTTTTAATTAAAGTTATTGTAAGTCACACTTATATTTTGGAATTTGAATTCCATGCTCTTAGGTAGTGTGATTAATAGTTAATAATCTGTTTTACTAATGCATTACAGTTGCACTAAACAAATGTTGTAAATTTACAAAATTGGAATCTTCAAAATTTGAATTCCAGAAAAGCAATGATGCCAAAAGAGATGTGCCCAAGATATAGAATATCATATGTTCTTCCATGTTCTTTTGGCGCATTGAAGGTGACAACTTCTTTGTACGAATTGTAATGCTATGTAAATTGATTTACGAAAAACTTTCACCAGCCTGCCTCGGTTGCTGGGTTCTAAATATAAGCTTTAATTGCAGTTAGTAACAAATCGCAGCCCGACCCCAACTTCACCCTTTGAACTTCACCCGTGCTCCGGGCAAGTGTATGTGTTTGTGAGGTTGAATATATCTGCATCTAGATTAAGAGCTTACAAGCATTCCAACAAATCCAAGAAACTAAAATAACTCACAACCACCACCAACATTGACTACCCCTTTTTCACGTTCGTAGCCCCCCCCTTCTACTTCAATTCATACATGCTTTACGTAATACACGGCTGTCGGTGTCCGGAAGACCAAGCACCGAACAGCCAGCACCGAAAATAATACGATCCCAATCTTAATACCGCACTCGCACTGCCGCTTAACACG